>NW_026067971.1:5979834-6099268 GCF_014885135.2 Alexandromys fortis | reverse complement strand
TTCTGCCTCTCTCCCCACTTCTCTGCTTCCCCCTTCTCTGTCTCTGTCTCCTCTCCTCTCCCCTCCCCTCCCCTCCCCTTCCCCCATTCCCTTCTTTACTCTCCCAGTATTCTGATCCCACATTTGCAACTGGGGTATATCATTCAGTTTCCTCTATTCTCATCGATGCTTGCTCATAGGAAGATATACACAGGTCCATTCCAGTTTATATCATGAGCCTATAAAATCTCAGTTTAAATTGAGGTTGGGAAAGACCCCTCACCTCCCCGCCCCTCCCCACTTACTCCCTTCCCCTCCCCCTTTTCCTCCCTCCCTCTCTCCTTCCCTCCCTCCCTCCCTTTCGAGACAAAGTCTTTCCATGTAGTCAAGGTTAACTTGGAACTCGCTGTGTAACTGAGGCTGGCCTCAAATTCCTGGTTCTACAGTCCTAGCTTTGCATGTGCTGGGGTTACAGGCATGTACTGCTGTGTCCAGTGGTCTTTTTTATCTTGGGGGCTGATCTTTCTTTAATCTCATCTTAGAGAAAGTCTCAGAACAGCCATTACTCCTGTCTTTCTACATAATCTATTTAGGCAATTTCACACAATCATTTCAATGAGCATGCTTTTGCTGCCGATATCCAAAGGTGTATTCCCAATTTAGACTTCTTTTGGCCCCAAACATTCAACTTGTGCTGGACATTTCCACCGAAGCTTCCCACAGGCATCTCAGATTTAATATCCTTAAGCTTCCTTTCCTGAATCCCCTTTTGTCTCCTAGCATTTGTTGAAAAATTGCTACGACCATTCCAACACAATACTAGAAGCCAAGCGCTTTAGCTAATCACACAGTTCTGCCTCACTTAACTTCTCATTTGAACAGCCACAATATATTGTATCTTTCATTTTTTTCACTGGTGTGCCAGTTGCTAAGTCTTGTATGAATTACAGTAAGGCTTCCTTCCTTTCTTCCTTTCTTTCTTCCTTCCTTTCTTTCTTTCTTTCTTTCTTTCTTTCTTTCTTTCTTCCTTTCTTTTTCATTCAGTTCCCAAACCACGATATGTAAGCTCTAGGAATGTAGACCTTTCAACCTACCAAAGAAGATGCTTTATTATTTGGAGCAAAGCTGGAAGTGTGATAGACTCACTTATATGGAGTTCCTACCTGTTCTTTGGGAGTGGAAAGTACAGACTATTTCTTAATATATGAAACAAAAACAAAGAAAAGCAATGAGCAGAAAGAGAAACTGGAGACAAAACCGATGTCAGAGCAAGAGGGTCACGTGGGTAGGTGCCCAGCATGGTCCACGCTGGGGCTGCCACTCTGGACTGTTCGGTAGTTATTCCCCTGTTAACGGCTTTGCAGTGTTCTCCTGGAGCCAGAGTGAGCTAAGCGAACACAGAAGAGATCTTGTGTGACTTCTAGGTGCTTAGGAACATGACGGTGATGGATAAATGTGGATGGATGGCTTTAAGGACTAGGGTTGGCTCAAATTTTATCTGGCAGAAGGACAACAGATCGCATAAGGACGTTGAGTAATGGAAACGTGTTCAGAGGAAGATCACCGGTGCATCTGCGCGGGGTGGAGAATAAGAGGACCAGACTCTAGCTTTTGTGAGGCATCACACCCAAGCATACTTCATCTGCAGTTTCCTTTGGCAACTAAAACTAGACCACGCACGCTCGTATCTCCCTGAAACTCTACTGTATTGTTATCTACCCCGGGGCTACACACGTACGTGTCTCCCTGTGACTTTACTGTATCGCTATCTACCCAGGGTGTGAAGCCAGGACAGTATGGAAAGACACATTTGAAAGAAGGTCTAGATGGCAGTGAGGTAGTCAAACTGGGAACTTCAAAGAAGAAGAATCAAAAATTCTGACACTGGGCACTGTTTCGCTATAAATCCTGATGTTGTTATTTCAAAAAAAAATTGCTCATGGCTCTGAAAAGGTTTGGAATCAGGAGAGCAATCGAGCCATGGCTCCTATTTGTGTGGTACTCGGTCTCCTTAAAGACTGCTGGGCAGTTTGGGCAGCCTTTCGGTGAATCTCCCGTCACTGGGATCTTGGAATACGGCAGAATGGTGAGGGGCCCTGCAGGGTTAGAGGGGACTGAAGGCGTCTAGGGTTCCTCAGTCAGCATCACCGTTGTCGTCGAGCCTAGCAAGTATGAAAAGTCTCCAGCTCATGGTTCTATGAATTCTCATTGTCATGAAAGTGACCGGCATTTGCGGAAACTGTGGCCCTTTCCCCACAGTTGGGGCGCTCTGGCAGTCCTGAGCGGCCACCACGAATCCTACCTCCAGTCCTGATTGCAGCCACAAGGGGTGTGACTGTGACTCTAGAGCGGACCCAACACACAACATTTGGTTCTCAACGTTTTCAGGGAGGACGTGGCACCAAGAATGCTTGCAAGTCCTATCAGGCCGCAGGTGATCTGGAAGCGAGGACACCGGCAGATTTAACGGTCCGCAAAGGCAGAGCCTAGGTTAATCTCATACCCATGGATAACAACGTCATTAGCATTGGCAGCAAGGATGGACAGGAAGTGGTGATTCATATCCGGAAGTGTACACTGTGGGCAGCATGGGGCCCCAGGAGGAGTGGGAGCCGCCAGGGTAGGGTCAGCTTTTCTGTCTTTGCGGGACGAGCTCACAGCACAGCCGCGCCAGGAGGCAGAGAGTCTGCTGAGGGCCTGCGAGCTGATCTTGCTTGCTCTTCAGAGGTGATGGTCATGAGCAGCCAGGAGCTGTTACCTCAAGGGACAAAGGCTGGGGGTTTATGTGGGCTGCGCAGCAAAACCCTCACTATGTTTGCTTCTTTTCCAGGAAGTGGCAGGTAGGAGGTGACCCTCTTCGGAAGCAGCCCCAATTTAGTGAATGTCAGTGTATCAGCCAGAGGCACGTGCTCGCTGTGGAGTATGGACTGGAGAGAAGAGAGGAGCAAGGAATGGCTTAGACCCCAGAGGCCCCAGACCGGCCTTCTCAGAGAACAGAGTGGGAAGTGGGGGGCTGAGCTTCCGAGAACTCAACTGCTGGGGAATGGAGAGATTCAGTCACATTTCTTGGGGTGGACCCGGTGTTGCTTTTAGGAGCTTCACCCGAGGGCTCAGAATAAGCGTGTTATTCCATGCTGATCTGCCAACTGCTTCAAATCTTTTTTAATGTAATTGTATTTGGGGGGAGTGGGTGGGTGGGAAGACGAGGTGACATGAGCTAAGTATATCCATACCAAGGTCTTAAGGGGGAAACAATGGTATCCCCCGTTTTAACCGATGTTTTTGCAGGTAAACCACATCCGAGGGGGATTCTCTCAACCCCCCTCTGTCTAAGCCCTCCTAGGAGCCCTCTCTGCTCAGGTTTTCCGTGCTCCAGCGTGGCCCCGGAGAGACAGGACCACATACAGGGCTCTGGAGATGAATTTCAAGCGTTGAGTCCTCCAGCGAATTTGAAATGTAGCCAGGCGTCTTCTCCCATTCGTACTTTTTATTCCTTATAATTTCCTGAGAAACTTTCCTGCCGGGAGATGTCTCAGACGGTGACAAACCGAATCCTCATTAAAACAAAGAAAGGTTAAGGGGAAAAAGTAACCTATTCCAAACGAGGCGCCTCCCCAGTCTTTCAGCTATAAATTGACAATAGGATTTATATAAATCCATAATTGTATCTTTTACCTGCGGTTAGGCTGGTTAATGATGGAAAAAGCATACAGCTGCTCGTGCGGCTTTAATGAGAATTCTTTTTACAGAGGTAAAAATATCCACCAAATTAAATTCTGCCAATTTACTCCATTGCAAATTGAGTACCACCCTGAGAGCCAAAAGGGGAAAAAAAGGTAGAAAGAAAAAGAAGGAGGGGAGAGGGGGAAAAAAGTCATCAAGTAGCTTAAATCAGTTACAGCTAAGTGTGTAAGTCAGCATGTGCTTTAGCCTTTAGTCATGAAGAATATATTAGATTTTAAAAATAAACGGCTTTCTGCTGAGTCTTCATTGCAATGGCTTTCTGACTTTTAATTAAATTTTCAGTACTCATGGCTGCTTCCTGAGTTCCTCTGGCCACGGAGCTTGCATCGCCTCTACCGTTAAGTGGAGTGGAAAACCAAATTGGAGATTATTAAGCTTGTTCATTTCTTTGTCATCAGTAGCTGGCGATTCTCCTCTTTTTCCTTGTTAAGGAAGGAGGGGGCTTCTACCAGGCGATTTCCCAAGAATGAGATAGGCTCTCACAAACAGAGCACGATTAGCCCAATGCAAGAGCTCGTTAAACGGTCCTCATTATACATCTCCGGTCTGTTTCATCAGTGTTAAATGAACTTAATGTAAATTAATAAAAACAGGCTCGCATTATTTGTAACAGCACTGAGAGCAAAGAGGAAAGCTGCAAGCAACACTGAACACAGCGACTCACTGGAGTCTGCACTTCTCCTCCGTGCCCTCTCGGTTCCGTGGAGCTGAATGAAGTGCTCCACAGGCCGAGCGGCTAATCTCCGGAGCAGAGAGCCGAAGTCCAGTCTTCCAGTGTAGACTCTAATTGCTAATTTGGTACCGCTCTACAGAATTTTGTCTTTGCTCCTTTTGAACTTCCGAGAAGCAACGAGACTTATGAAAATCACATATTCTTGCACGGAACAATCTTCAACAAAGGAATTTGAGTTTTCATGCCAACAGGGTCAAGAACAACATCATCTTGGCTATAGAACCTAATGGTTGCTTTTAAATTCATATTTGTTTTGATTTTATAAGAATAAGATCGTTGCAGATACTTCAAGGCAAATGTGTTACATGGAATTCTCATTGTTTTAAACAGTGACAGTCTTAAACCACAGGGCTGCTCCTCCTAATTAAAGAGCAGCCAAACTGAAAAGACACTTAAACACGCACTGCGGGTCAAAAGCTAAGGGCCACTAATCTAAATGATAAAACGGTCTAGCTCGGAGATGTGGAATTAGATGCCCATGAGAAAGTAAGAATAATTAGGGATCCCAGGACTTAAAATTTCAGAACCTTCATTAACTAAAATAGAATATGCCTAAATTATAAGCTCCTTCTGAATACATTATTAGAGATAAGAAGCTTCAGCAACTTGGACCTCATGGGTGCTGATGGACTTGGTGAGACTTCTGTGGCCAGGGCTATTTGGTTATTTGTCTCCCCAAATATCTCTCTCTCCCTCACTCCCTCCTCTCTCTATGCTTTACTTGTGTCCATATCTGCACAAGTGCACATGTGTTCATGTGGCGGTCAGAGTCAAACTTGGATGCTCCTGTTCAGTTGCTTCCCCCTTTGTGTTCTGAGGCAGGCTCTCTCTCTGGCTTGGTGGAAGGGACAGGACCCACTGTCTTCCCTTCCCCAGTGCTGGGATCACAAGCATCAAACATGTTTCACATAGGTTTTGGGTATTAAACTTGGGTCTGTCTCTTCCCAGGCTCACAAAGTGTTTTACAGACTGAGAAATCACCTAAGCCACCAATGGCAGTTATTTTGAATAACTTATATGTAGTCACGTCAGGTATTTCTTTCTCACTTAGTTTTTGGAAGTCATTATTTCGTGGGTACTGGGGATTGAACTTGCGTCTTCATCCTTGCCTACTGGTGCTTTGCCAGCACAGCAGTCACCCCACTCTTGGTGAGCATCTTACCATCCATGAAGGCTAAGGCAGTGTGTGAAATCAAGATGAAAGTGCTGGAATGAGAAATAAATGGTCGTGTAGCCGGGGGTGCAGTCTGATCTTACGCAGGGTCTTCTAAAACGTATAGTTCCTCAGACTCAGCACACAGAAGAGTAATTCGTTCTGCAGTTCAGTTGCATGGAGAGTATAGCTGCAGTGGGACCATGGTCTGAACCCCGCCACTTGTATTTTAATACAACGCTGATTGGCCAGTAGCCAGGCAGGAAGAGAGGCGGGATGACCAGGCAGAACAGGAGAATTCTGGGAAGAGGAAGATTCAGACTGCAGTTGTCACCCAGATGCAGAGGGAGCAAGATGAGAATCCCTCGCTGACAAAGATACCAAGCCACATGACTAACACAGACAAGAATAATGGGTTAATGTAGGATGTAAGAATTAGTTAATAAGAAGCTTGAGCTAATAGTTTATAATTAATGTAGACCTCTGATATGGGAAGGTCATATGTCAATCTGTTGATTTCATTGGTTAATAAAGAAACTGCCTTGGCCCATTTGATAGGCCAGCCCTTAGGTGGGTAGAGTAGACGGTACAGAATGCTGGGAAGAAGGGAAGTGAGCTCAGATGCCATGCCGCTCCTCGCCAGGGCAGACGCGATGAAGCTCCAGCCCAAGATGGACATACACTAAAATCTTCCTGGTAAGATACCACCTCGTGGTGCTACACAGATTATTAGATATGGGTTAAAGCAAGATATGAGAGTTAGCCAGTAAGAGACTAGAGCTAATGGGTCAAGTAGTGTTTAAAAGAATACAGTTTGTGTGTTGTTATTTCGGGGCATAGGCTAGCCAGGCGGCTGGGAGCCAGGTGGCAGGAATGCAGCCCGCAGCTCCTTCTACAGACCTCTATGTGTTTCTTTAGGACTGAATGGCTGAGGGACCAGGGCAGATAGAAATCTCAGTCAACAGTAAAACCTTGACTTTTAGCTAGGATTCTTTAAAAATTCTTTGCTTTATTTTTATTTCATGTGTATCGATATCTTGCCTTCACATATGTCTGTGCACCACATGTGTACAGTGCCTGTGGAAGCCAGAAGAGGCATTGGATCTTACTGGACTGGCATTACAAATCCTTGCAAGTCATCATGCAAATGTTAGGAATCCAACCATGGTCCTTCAGAAGAGCAGCCAGGGCTCTAAATGCTGAGCCATCTCTCCAGCCTCTTAACTAGAATTCTTAGGTGATGTCATGCTCATAGTCAGGCTGGTGAAACCTGGGCTGTATTCCATAGATACTAATCACGATAGTATGCCTGGCTGCTCAGAGCATGAGTTCCCACTCAACCACATGTTAGTACGGAGAGCTCAGCTCCTACCAATGGGCTGCTGTTGTTATCTGGAATGAAACCTGCCATTCCTATTGCAATTAGTGAAATTTTGAATATTTTTCTTTTAGGTCTAGTTTGAAAACCTTTCTATTTTTGTTTTTGTTTTGTTTTTAGCTTTTCTAAGCAAATCCTTCTGGGTTACTTCCTATCTTTGCTGAGTCTATGGAACACATTTTAATTTTTATTTTTATGTCATAATTCATCGAAATCTTCATTTCCTGAAGATCTGGATGTGAGTCACTACAAAATTAATTTTCTTTTCATAATGAACTGAGACTGATTAGAAGGAAACTATGCCAACCTTGGAGATGCTCCAAAACCCAGTCACTCCTGCTCCAGAACCTCAGAGATGTTCCAGAACCTCAGAGATGCTCCAGAAACTTGGAGATGTTCCAGAACCCAGTCACTCTTCCTCCTGCTTTCCTTTCCTCAGAGATGTTCCAGAACCTTGGAGATGGTCCAGAACCTCAGAGATGCTCCAGAACCTTGGAGATGCTCCAGAACCTTGGAGATGTTCCAGAGCCCAGCCACTACTTCAATTCTTAGCGAGTTGGTTAAGAGAACAACAACAAAATAAATTCTCCAAGACTTGGCTCAGAGAAAAGACAGACACAGGCTCTGTGAGACACCCAGGCGCAGGGCCGTCCACTCTGAACGTCAGCCTTTGTCTGCTTGCTTTGTTGTCCACTGTTTATCTTCCACGCCAGTCCAGCTTTGATCTCCTTCTCTGCTGTTTTCACTCTCTCTTAACTGGGGGAGTTTCTGTCCTGGGCCCTGGACACTTAGCTCTCTCTTTCTGTTACTCTGTAGTAAAACATTAAAATTTAGATTCTATTTAATTGGCAACTTTTATTGACATAGATCTGTTTAGCAGAACTCACTAACTATATTAACTACAAAATTCAGCAAGAGACTCTATTCCTGTGGGTAGGTAATATAGGCCTCCTGGTATTCTTTGTGTGTGAACGCTAAGGTACCAGGGAAAATGGGGCATTTCAGGATAACACCAGACAATATAATCACTACCTCACTATAAAAAAGGAAATGAAAGGATTTGATATCTGGTCTACTTCTGGGGCAAATATTGTAACAACAAACAGTTCTAGGCTATCACAAAATAAGTTTAATTGACATACAAAAAATAACTAGATGTTTTTGAAAATGAAGAAGAAATGATTTATATGTCTATAAAATAAATACGAGGGTGGAAACACTAATGGACCACTTTCCTGCGATCTATGTATTTCTCCAAGTGTTTGAGAGTATTAATCATTTTGTATAACACTAGCTACCATGTTAGCCCTCATCTGTGATTAAGGCAGCCAGTTGTCAAGACTTTAAGTGTCTTGTTCAAATAACTGGGAAATGGCAGAGCTGGGGCCTGAACTCAGGGAGGCTGTTGTGGATTTGGTTTAGTCTTAGTTTCTAGAGCCAAGGCTTTGTTTTCCTTTTAGCATTCCTGAGTGGACTCTAAGAAAGGGATGCCAGCACAGTCGCTGGCCCACGTGATGCTAGAAGATTACAAGGGAGGTTTCGGAGACTGACGGACCATCCCAACTTACAGGAAATTGAGAGGAAACAGAAACCAGAAACTAATCAGCAAATCCCAGACCTTTGGATAAAACCAGACCCAAGAGCTGCATTTTCTTCCTGGCTAACTTTCCTCATTTCTTTTATGGTTGATTTTTGAGGGAAGAAATTGAGTCATTGGTTACTTAGTATCGAATAACTTGAAAATGCAGACAGACATAAAAGTGGGTGAAGCCTAGTGTCTGTATAAACAGAGCCGAGGCTGGCACATGACAAGGTGTTGTGCTGGCTTCCAGCCCCCCTGCAACCCCCAAAGATGGGCATGCATTGCAGGAATGAAGGAAGCGAAGCTAGAAAGTGTACCCCGCTATCTCCTGATGCTGTCTGGTGGGAACGAGATGCTGATGTCACGGGCAGAGACAGCCTTTGTCAGGCTGTGCCTAGACTGGCAAAGCTGATGCCCGGGTACTCTGAAGCCACTCATGCTCAAGGGAGTTAGCGTATTTTGGGTTGGATGCTCAGAAGTTACATTCTGAGAAAAAGATTGCGTCTCTCCTCATACCTACTGAAAATCTGATGCACATGAAGTCTGATCAGAATCACCAGACAAAGACTACCCCTTTTGTTTACTGCTCTAAGTGGTGATGGGACCTGGGAGAATGGGACCTTAAACTGCGGCCGACTGAGAGCTCACACCATAGCTGACTTTATTCAGAGCATCAGACAGTTTATATTCCGGGGGTTAAGAGAGGTCACGTGAGCAAAGGTCTCACGAGTTCAAGTTGTGTACAGTCACAAACACAAGCTGTGTTCTGCCCTTCTTTCATTTCTCCTGCAAGGCAGCCCAGGAGAGAGTCAGCCAGGAATCCCTGCAATGACAACTCCAATATACTTGGGAGGCCTCGGCGACTGGAAGGCCAGTGGAGGCCCCCAGTTTCTCAAAACAACCCTGCCATGTCCCCAAGATACCACCGCCGTCAGCGGAAGAGACAGACAGGACTCAGAAAAGTTATTCCCACGCAATTTGTGTGTAGTCAGAGGTGAAGCCACAGTTTGCACTCATGCGTGCTAGGGGTAGAATTTCAGCGCTACACTCCCGTACTTCCTCACGTGACCTCTGTTCGAAAGCCCCAAATCACCTAACTCATGGCTGAAGGCTGCTGTTTTATAAAGTTAAATACTGCGGGGACCTTGTCAACCCAACCAGCTATCCCTGATCACCGATAACTAATGCTTTGAGTGCAAGCTCCCCAAAGCAGGCTTTCAGCCAGGCAGGTGTGTGTCTCTGCAGCACAAGGTGCTCCTTCCTGTCAGAACCTATTTCCGCAGAGCCCTGCCATCTGCAAGCTGGGGACACCTCCTGCTTCTGCCTCCTAGTGGGCTGTCTGAGGAGGCCATGCATATGCATTAAGTTATTAAGCGGTGGTATGGGTTCTCACAAGTTCAAACACAAAGCATGCTGGGTCTCTGCTCCAGCATCTCCAGGAGGGCCTGGATTAATAGGAATGCAAATGCAGCATCTGCACAAGGCCATATGATTAGAGCCTCCCCCTCACACCTCAGAGTCAAGAGCAGAGAAACGCTGCATGCCAAACACAACAGAAAACGGGGATGCGATATGCAAAGTCTGTCCCCCATCGCAACAGCAGTCAGCAAAACCTCCCTCCTCAGACCGCTTGTTTGCTTGCTCCAACAGTTCGGCCCCATTCCATTATGTAAGCTACTGTTTCTCATCACAGATAAAAGGGCTGTTGGGTGCTAGAGTCCCCCCTCAGAACTCTCTGCTTGCCCCTGAAGAGGCCATTCCAGAAAGACTGTCACACGGAAGAGTTGGGCTTTGATATTTTACCTCAATCCCTTCTTTCTGGGGTAGAAATACAAGCGTCCTCTGGGCTAGCCTTTCAGCCTCAGCCCTGGCATCACGAGGCTGGTTTGGGCTACCATGCAAGTCACGGGCATTGCCTTTGGATGCCGACAGCCCTCTGTACACCGGCATGTAGCACTCTGACTTCTCAGGACAGAGGCCAAATCCCAGCGCCTTGCCACAGTAGCGTTCTGGATGTGATTTGGGGATGAGCAGATGAAAGAATATCAGTTAAAAGAAAAATCCACTTGTCTCCCAGCGCAGGCTACTGGCTGGGGGGGGTGGAGGTACGAGGGGCTGTGGAGGATTTAAAGTAGCTGGCTGTGCCCACTGAAAAGAAGTGCACGCGGAACTACACCTTCTGCCTGCTTTGTCTCTCACCAGGCTGCTGGTGTCTCCTCGCCTGAACCCAGCCCCTCCTCTCCTGCAGATGGCTGACGTGGCTTACGGATATCTAAATGATTCTAGAAACTAAACTTCTGCTAACTGTGACCTTATGACGTTATATCTAGCTGGGTGAGAGAAGTACAGTATTTTGCTGTCCTGGAGAAGGAAGGGCACCATTGTGTGAGTCTGGGTCATGTCTAGGGATAGGCTCTGCAGTGACTGACACTGAACAGTTGCTCTGGTGTGTGTGTGTGTGTGTGTGTGTGTGTGTGTGTGTGTGTGTGTGTGTGTGCGCGCGCTCGCGTGTGCATGTGTCACAGGCTCTCTAGATGAATGTAATTAGTAAGAGACCAGGGGACAAACTCGGGTGTCACTCTTCAGACACAAACTACTTTGGCTTTTGATACAAAGTTTCTAAGTGGCACAGACTTTCCCAAGCAGGATGGACTGACTGCCAGGAAACTCCAAGAGACGGCTTGTCTCTACCTTCCCAGAGCCGGGTTTATAAGCACACACCATTTCACTTGGATGTTTTTAAAACCATGGATTCTGGGGCTTGAACTCAGGTCTCCACGCTTCCCAGGCAAACTCTTTGTCACCGAGCTGCCTCCAGGACTAACGTTTGTTTCTGTGTTTTTGTTGTTTCATGTTCTGAATGACAGCTGAGTTGACAGAGATGTAACGAACTCGTCAGGCATGAGGCTCAGATCTGTGGTGGACGGCGTGTCCAGGGAATAGAATTTGCGAGGGGCATGCTGTGGCAGTAGATCATCTTCCCTTATTTCTATAAAGAATCCCATCCCAACCACTTTCCCCAGCAGACTGGCACTGTCCCCACACCTCTCTCTTATGCTGTCCCTGGCCCAACACACCCTTTCTCTCTCTCTGGGGCTTCAGCTCTGTTCTTCTGGCTGGTTTCCGGGCATCTCCCCACAATTAATTACAAGGGTGCACACTCCTTCCACAGCCGTCATTTCAAAGTTGAGTTCTGCCTTTGCTTAACCCTTTCAGCAATTTTCCTTTGCCTAACAAAATACAAGCTGCTCTGGGCAGAGAGGTTTGTGCCTATAATCCCAGTACTTGGGGGTTTAGGGAGGAGGACAGCACGGGGTTTGAGGCCAACCTGGGCTGTATGTGTGTTCCTGGTTAGCCTGGGCTATAGAGTGAGACTCTATGTAAAAAAAAGTAAATAAACAAAACTCCCAACTCCTTACTCAGACACTGAAAGGTCTCATCCCCATCGGTGCCTTGCAACATTTCAAAATATCCGGACTTAATTTAAAAAATAAGATTGTGTCTTTTCTTTTTAAATCCCAAAGACTGTTAGTTTCAGTGAACATTGCTCTTCAGAAAGTGTCTGTCTCCCTCAGGCCCCACCCACCACCCCAGCGGCTTCTCTGTATATATGCCTCCAGCATCGACCCATTCTTTGGCTGACACCCCACGCTCCCTTAGATTCCAAGTCACGCATGTCACTCGGACAGGGGTGTGTTAAGAACAATTTCAGTTCCTCAGCACATGGAAGAATGTTAAATGACTGCACATCTCTGGCTCACCTCTCCCTGAGGGGCTCAGGTGGACCCTAAGAGACTCCATGGACTACGAGCACACTGGACCTCTGGGTCAGAGACCTGCATGGGGATCTCCTGTAGCCCTCTGCTCTCTGTGAGACCGTGGGACAAGCTGCCTGTCTTCTCTCTGTCTAACCTTAATCACTGTTTGTTGGATTTGTTTGTCCATCTGCGTCTTCCTTTGTCCCTAGAAGTGCTGAACAGGCAGGCACTGCTATTTTACAGCTAGGGAACGGTACCCTCGCATCAATCCTGGTAGGAACTGACATTGTACACACCACAGACCTGGTAAGATTTCAGTTGAAAAATAATGAGTCAAGTGGGCATTCCACGATCTCGCTGGCATCTACCCCTGTGGCAGCTGAGAACAATAGAAACCACCTGATTACTTTTAAACAGTGCCCATTCCGATAGCTTCACTAATTTGGAGACCCAGCGAGAGAGAGACAAGGCTGCTAATCCAGGGGTCAACAATGGGGAATTTCTTGGGGGGGTAAAAAACAACAGGAGAGAGAATTCTACAGTGACTTCTCGCATCTGCAATCCTAAATCTGATTTAGTATTAGTGTTCCTGACAGGAAAAGAAAATTCCGGGTAGTTACTCACACCTTTGAAGGTTTTATTTGGTTTAACTTCAGAAATAACTGCAGGGACGGAGCCCAATGCTCACCGATGTGGGCGTCCTTCCTGACATGAAGGACTGGAGTCTCTGCACGCTGAAACGCACTCTGAGCCGCTCTGGGGGCCTCCCGAAGACACCTCTAACTACTCGCTGTGTTAAAACACAAAACATCCCCTGCCCACCGAGTTTTTCCTTTTCTCTAGAACTCTTAGATTGAGAAAGCTCACTGATCCCGTGATTCGAGGCTGACAGGTCTCCCTACCTACCAGGGTGCACTCGCCGCCTTCCAGCTTTGGGCTTTGTGCCCTAGCCACTGAGTTATGGAGAGTGGTCGGCCCGTTTCCCAGGCTTTCCTGGAATCACGTCAAAGTTATTTACAGCGCACCCTTGCTCTTTCTAGCACTTGTCCTTTTCTTTTGAAGGTCTCCCCCTGGCCTCTTGTCGAACTACAGCAGCACACATAAAACAGGAAGCACACTCGTTTTCCTGTTGGGGGATAAGATACATAACTAAAGAAGAAACCGTCAATCTTACAGCAAACACTGCAGGTGTAAGAGCGCCCTGGGCCACAGCACTAGTAAAAGAAACGGGTGGTTTTAGTACGGGTGTGCCCGCATCCGAGGTTCCGCGGCTGGGTACGTTCAGTTGTGTGCCCTGCCTTATCTGACTCCAGTTCCACAAGAACTCTGAAGAGAAATCACCAGTCCTTGTACATTCCATGATATTTGCAAAGCGCTTCCCACAAAGTTTTAATATCGAAGTGAGCACCCTATTATTTTTATTCACTAATGGTAAAAATGGAACAAGGCTTTAGGAGTTAAGTCACGAATGCCCTGGAGGTCCTCCGTGCTGTGGTCCTTGGACATGTGAAGGTGGGGAGCGCTCTCCTGATCAGATGAGAGCCCTAGAGGTTGGATGCGGATGAAAAGCCCTGCTAAATTCAGGGAAGTCCATTCTGGGACAACTGGGTGAGGAATATACCTAGGGAGGAGTGTGCAGGCTTACCTTGTGTCTCAACACCAATCCTGGAATCCAGGGGTTCAAACAAAGGGGAAGAGTTGGGACACAGTGGACCCTCAAGTCACTGGACAAGAACCCCGCAGCATGAGAGTTGTGATGTAGCTGTCATTTGGGGTTGAATGAGCAGGCTTGCATATTGGATTGAGAATGTGGAAATGCTAAGCCTTTGGACAGACAACACCCAGGAGGTGCAGGAAATGCAACGAAGAAGGGTTTGAACAACAAGGACAGGAAATAGCACTAAGGTCACTCTAGGAATTCCCTGCTCCTTTCTTACTTAGTCTGTGAGGATTTGTGTTGGTTAGCTTGACAGGATCTAAAGTGATCAAAGAGGCACATCTCCGGGCACGTATATTTAAAGACTTAGTTTTCATTTTACTTCTGTGTCTCTGGTGTGTGTGTGTGTGTGTGTGTGTGTGTGTGTGTGTGTGTGTGTGTGCAGGTGCTCTTGGTGTTCAGAGGAGGCCATTGGGTCCCCGCTGGAGTTATAGCCAACTGACTAAGACAATGGGGATTAAGCTTAGGTCCTCTGTGAGAGTAGTATTCTTTTTCAACCTCTGAGTCATCTCTCCAGGCTTTTGTTATATTTTTATACTATTTATTTATGCCTGTATGGTATATGTATGTGTTGGTGTGAGTGCATGCATGTGAGCATGCAGGTGTGTGTGTGTAATGTGTGTATTATATGTATTATTTGATCTCTCTCCACCTTATTTGGGGCAGGGGGGCAAGTCGTTCACCGTACCTGGAGCTCATCAATTCAGTTAAGCCAACAGGCCAGTGAGCTCCATACACCCACGTACTCCCGTCCCCGCCAACTGTGGGAGAACAGAACTGAAGGCAGGTCCTCATGTTTTCCTGACCGAGCCAACGTCCCAGCCCCTTAGATAATATTCTTAATTAGTAAATGTTTTGTTTTAAAGCTGTTTTATTGTGTGACAACCTTCAGTGTTTAGAAAGATGCTAGAGGAATTAGGCAAATAAAAGCTTAGATCAGGGTGCCCCCCACATGTCCCTTTCTCCGCAAAAGATCCGTTGTACTAATCATCAAAAAAGAAAAAAGCCAAACTGAGAGCAGGACAAGGAGTGGTACTGTTGTCGTTATTCATGCTTGGTCTTTGTGAGCTTGTCACCAAGTTCCAAGTGCAGTGTATAGACTTGGAAAATTGATGCCAGGAATGTAGGACCTAAGATCCCTAGTCCAGGATTTTGTTTCTCTCCTCTCTCCCTTCCTTCCTTCCTTCCTTCCTTCCTTCCTTCCTTCCTTCCTTCCTTCCTTCCTTCCTTTCTCCTTCTTTTTTGATGGAGGCAGATGCACACAAGGGTGTGTGTGCTTGTGCGTGCATGTGGTGTACATGTGTTCCTGTGTACATGTGCTTTCTGTGTTAGTACATATGCCCCTGTTCACATACGCATGCAGAGACCAGTGTTGATGGAAGTTTCTGTCCCACCCAGTCCCACAGCCGTTCAGTCCCAAAGAAACACATAGATACTTATATTAATTATAAATGGTTTGGCCTAATGGTTCATATTATCTAGCTCTTACAACTTAAATGAATTCATGATGTTTATCTGTGTTAGCCATGTGGCCTGGTACCCTTTCTCATCTTCCTTCCTCTGCTTCTGGATCATCATGGTGTCTCTGCCTTTCCTCTTCCCGGAATTCTCCTGTTTTGGTCACCCTGCCTATACTTCCTGCCTGGCTACTGGCCAATCAGCATTTTATCAAACCGATACAAGTGACAAATCTTTACAGTGTACAACAGCATTTTCTCACAGCATACCAGAGGCCCATGTCAAGTTTGTTTCTCTGTCACTCCACTTCCAACCTTAGTGTTTTATTTAGATGAGGACTTTCACTGAACATGGTACTCACTGGTACTGACCTCCCCAAAAGCCCATCACTGGGATTATGTTATGGTGTGTGTTGCCACACCCAGTGTTGCAGATCCAAACTTATGTCCTCATGCTTTTGTGGTTAGCACTTTACTGACTCAGGCAACTTCCCAGTTCCCTGGTTCTTGTATTTCTTCAAACTCACTGTCTTACTTATTATCCTAGAATGTCTGTCCACTAAAACACTTGTCACTCCTTAAGATTTGCTTGAGCCAGACTGAGGTTCTTGGCAATCCAATTAACCAAATATTAACCCTTCCACAAAGACAGCCAACACTCCTTTCCTCAAGAGAACAGCCAAGGACACTGAACATCTGTCACAGAGCGTGAGTGTGTCCTTAGAGAACACATGGATGATTGGTGGAGCCACCCTCTAGCACTCTGTTGATTGGTTGCTCAGGTATGCTTCTTGGTAACTGGTGTAGGTTAGGGCATCAGAACTCATATTCCTAGCCAGGCGGTGGTGGCGCACCCCTTTAATCCCAGCACTTGGGAGGCAGAGGCAGGTGGATCTCTGTGAGTTCGAGACTAGCCTGGTCTACAAGAGCTAGTTCCAGGACAGGCTCCAAAACCACAGAGAAACCCTGTCTCGAAAAAACAAAAAAACAAACCAACAAAAAAAAGAACTCATATTCCTCCACTGGCTCTTATTCCCCCAGAAACGCGTGGAAACACGTGCCAAGCCTTAGCAAGGGTCTTGGTGGTTTCTCAGACTTCTGCACAGAGGTGGGAGAACTCCACTGTCTAGCTATTGGGACCCACAGGAGATCATAAAATCAGAACCGCGGAGAGAGGAAGGAGAAGACAAGAACGACTGAGTATAGCACTATTGGGTAAAGCTTTTTGTCCATCAAATGTCTCGGCTAACAGGCAGACTGAGCCAGGTGCTCCAGTACCAGCGCATTCAAACACATCTGTGGCTTCCTGTAGTACCTTCAGCTCTTCTAAGGCAGCTCTCCAGAGTGGTGGGAGAGAAGGGTCTGGAACTCTTCAGCTTTCCAGAGAAAGCTGCAGCTTATTGTCAAGAAGAGGGGTGAAGGAGCCAAAAGGTGGGGTAGAGGACATTACAGGTGAGCAGATTCGTCCTTCCCATGTGAACGTGTCACTCTCCTGCTGGGCCCTGAAATCCGCGTCTGGTACGTGTGCTTTCGCTGCTGGATGACGAATCCCGGGCATTTCAGGCAACAAGCTACCTGCTGTCTGAGTGGAAGTATTTAAATGCCTGCTGTTTTCCATCACTCAAGTTGTCCCCCCTCCCATGCTTCTTCTGCTAGCAAGCAGGGCTGCCATATGTACAGTGCCACCTGGCTGAAAAAAAAAAACAAAAACAAAACAGGAGGCGCATGCTTGGTGTTAAAATTATGAGTGGTTGTGATCTCCCAGGCCTTGTGGGTATACTTGCTTTGGCAGTTCTGGGGCAGACACTGCCATGGCATCCTAGCTTATGGAACAGCTACTGGGTTCTAGTCTCAGCTGGAAGTCAGGGGTCTTAACAGACACTTGGGATGTGAGCTTGAAGTTTCAGTGAAGGAGCTTGGGTTCTGGAGATCTGGGCTTAGAATCACGCTTTGCTTCTGGGACTGTGGGGCCTGAAGCAAATGCTCTAACTTCCCTAAGTCTTGGTTTCTCTATTTATACAACGAGGCTACAGCAGCATCTCTCTCACAAGGTTAACTGAGGATAAGTGAGGTAGCACGTGTGAATCCCTCGGCCTTGTGCTAGCGTTCAGTAAATGCTTACTCACACAGCGTGTGCCAGACGCGCGCGACTGGCCACGTCCGACCCTTCCCCCGCAGCTCCGTCACCTGGTTGGCCATGTTCAAAGTGTTAGCTTGTAGGAAAGATGTGAGATGATTTTATAGTTTGCTCCTTAAATAGTTTAGGAAATCAGGCTTTGTAAGATTCATGCCAAATGCAAAGCCGTTCAAAGGAGTGTCAAAGCTGGCCTTCACCAGTGACCTGGCTTTCATAGATCGCTGAAGCTGAGGGGTAGGTGAAGGTAACTGCGATCCCTGTTTCCCGTGTCTGAGCATCTCGTTTGCCGCTGTCCTTGCTTCCTGATGGTGCATTTCACCCTAACAAATTTCTTTCATCTCCTTCTTTTTGGTCCCCCCAGCCACAACCCTAGTTCAGGGCATAGGCACAGACACGGAACCAAAGAATCCTTGGTTGAAAGGAACATGGAAGGTTTGTTGTGTCGGTGACCTGTCCTTGGCAGATGCCAGTGCTCACCGTCAACCTGTGTGGACTTAGTAAGGCTCTTCTGCGTGTGTCTGTGGGGGCCTTTCCCGAGAGGCTGAGCTATGGAAGGAAGCCCTACCTTGGCTATGGCTGTCATCATCCTGTAGCCTGGGTGTATACTGAGTAAAAAGGGGAAAGGGGGAACGTTTGTGAACACTAGCAGTGAACTCCCCTGGGTGCAGCTGACAGGGCCACAGTGTAGTCAGTCACCCTGGATTGCTTTTGCGGCAGTGAGGGCTGTTTCTGCCTCCGTGTCTTCCCTGGCATGGTGGACGGAACCCTCACGGTCCATGCTTTTATCACAGCCGTGAGGTAAGCAATGTGCTCTGCTAATTCCAGAGAGCTCACAAGGGAGACAGGTGAAGAAGACACCAGGTGAGGAGCTGAAGGTGGGTGTAGATGTGGAGACACAAGTAAGTCTGGGAGCTGGAGGGGGAGAGGGAAGGGATCTCATGGATCTGAGAGAGAAGAGAGGCTTATGGCTAAACCAGATCACCACATGAAGTTCGGTGAGTGTAGACAAATCATCTGTAGATGATCGATATATCTGTAAGTTAGGGATAGGCATATTATCCTGTTACCAAGTTTTACACAGCACACAGAGGACAGGTGGGGCGCCCTTAGCTTTTCAGAAGGCTCTAGAGAAGGTGCGTGGTGTTTCTCTCGTGAGAGCATTTAAAGCTACGGACGTGTGAGCCCTGGGCTCTGCTTCCCAACACTGGTGACCCGTAATCCGTGATCCTTCTGCCTCCACCTCCAAATGCTGAGATTAAAGGTGTACGACACCATACACATCCAGGTCAATATTACCGTCTCACTAGTTTTCTAAGTAGAGAACTCGTCCACAGGTTGTGAGAGTCATGGTGTCAGGAACCACGCAACCACCAAAATATTGTTCTTCTGGGAAAAGTCACAGCAACAATTTGGAAAGGAACCAGAAAAGAAAAAGGGAGAAAGGAAAGGATGTTCTAGTTTGTTCTTCCAGGGCTGGACAGTCGAGACACTAGCTTCTTCATGGTAAATGACGGCGAGTTTCTGTTTGTCTCCACAGTCAGCCACAACCAGAAGAAATACCGAATTAACCAACCACACGGGCAGTTGTAAACAAGCTAATTATTTTATTTATTAGACCCATAAAACATGCATAAAACATTGGCCTCATTATGTACAGAGGATCACACCATGGTAGCAAGATTGAGACTCTACTAGCGGAAGAACATTTACATGACAGGAAATCTGTATGTGCAGAAGCAAGGCATTTAACCGCTAGAAAATGAGGCGTGTTACTGAGAAAGCTGCCGGCTTGGGCCCATGGAGCTACTCTCCATGAAGCAATTACCGTAGATGCAGCAGGTTAGCCTTGCAACCAACTTAATTCTACCCAGAAAACTTTCTAATTATAATTGTTTGGCTTAGCACTTTATCAGAACGCCCAAGGAAGAGAATGAAGCCATAATCAAGAGATCTTGATGAGAAAACTCTGTGAGGGAAGCCATTTGACAGCTAGACCAGATCACTGGGGGTGAAAATTTTTTCACAAGAGCATATATTTTCAAATAAGGAGGAGGGGATAAATCTGGGCACGTGTTTTAGAGACAGCCATCTAACTAATTTAATTCTAAATGCCTCTTTAGAAAGCAGGTGAGAATTCAGGATTTAAATCACCTCAAGGGGAATATTGGCCTGAATTGATACCATAAAGTGATGCTTCAAGGAGCTTTATGTAGTGCAGGCATTCAGGGAATCCACGGCAAAGACTCGTCCTTCAGTAGACTGAGGGAGTGGAACAGGGAGCAAACGTATTCACTTCTTGGTCACCTAGCCGTCCTCTTAGGTATGGTAGCCACCCGACTTTAGAAGTTCCTTAGAGTCAAGGTGACCAACTGGATAGAGATACAGCGCAATAGTAAGACCAACCTAAAGACCCTCTGCCAAATTGATGGAATCTTTCCTGAGGCCCAAAGAGCTTCAACTTCTAGAACCAAGGGTACAGATGCTGGGAAGCCCAGCTTAACTGGAATCAAGGACCTTCTGGCCCTGCAAAACTGGTAAGACTTCCCATTTCCCGTCACTGGCAGAGGCCAGGTTTCTGCTGAAGGTGCTGAGGTGCTGTCCCTGCTAACCATACAGAAGACTGGGTTACTTAGCCGCAGGAACCCGTTTCTGACTGGCCTCTCTCCGCTGGTTTATGGGAGTTCTGCCTCTTCTCCTGTAGATGAGGAACTGGCTGACTGAATTGTGCACACTTAGTGGAAGCCTCAACTCAGGTTGGAACCTGGATCTTTGGATCCAAATCTGATGGTGTCACCTGTTCCATGAAAATGTTGCTGATTCAGCCCAGTGCAATGACCCTTAAGGACATTTGCATTTTATGGTATAAGACGTTAGGTCTTGAACCATAGTAAAAGATTGTTTTAGCATCACAGAGAAGATGAGCAGATATATTTTGGGGTGGTAGATTCCCTCAAGCTTTCCTAAAACCACATGCCCAATACCCTGTATAATTTACCACCCTTATCCCTCTCCCCAAATCTGTGCCTAGGATTACGGTGTCCTTGCCAATTTGCGTGTGCATAGTTGTAACGTGTTCATTCATGGGTGTGTGGGTGTACATACAGGAATACCACGCGTGGTGTCCGTGTGGAGATCAGAGGACAGCCTTGGCTGTCAGTCCTCAGGGATTTTTCAGTATCCTAAAGCTTTATTATGTAGGTCAGGCCAGCCTGCACAGAAGCTTCCAGGGACCTCCCTGTCTGTCTCCCCAGCAGCATAAACACAGGCATCTGCCACCTGCTGACTTTTATATGGGCTATGAGATCCTCACTCGAATCCTCGTGCTGATGAGGCAGGCACCTTATGGAATGAGACAACCCTCCACCTTCTCTATGCACGCAGATGAGGGGTAATAAAGGAACAAAAAGAACTAATTCCCCAGAAGAAACTAGAAATTAGGGAAACACCATTGAGAGTGTAGGCTAAGTAAAGGGCAAACACATGGGTTCAGGCCGTTGGCCTTCCCAGTTGTGGTCTGTCTGCAGGGCCCTGCGGCCATCACACGCTATGCATAAAACCAGAAAACTTGGCCCTCATGCTCAACCCAGCTCGCTGTGTGCTTAACAAGGACAATTTCTCTCAAATGGCCTTTTCCCCTAGCGTTGCTGGCATCAAGGATAGTTATTTATATGTTTTCCACTTGCTGCTTGATTTATTTTAGAGACTGACACTTCTACAAGCTGACATCTCAGCACACAGACACTTTTTTTTGCTTTGCTGAATGCGGCCGGCGCTACTTACTTGACGCCATGCCGAGCGGAACCTAGTTAAAGGTTCCTCTTGGTGCCACATCCATCTCCGCCTTTCCAGGTCTTCACTGGAAGAGTGTAAAGTGCCTCCTAATTCTGGCATCTGTTACCTGCCTTCTGACTGCTCCCTGTTGCTTCCCGAGATCGCTCTGTCAGGTAGACACTTGAGGATTTCTTTACCACCCACGAGCGCAGCAAATTCAAAACGATTTAATAGGGGTTTTTAAAAGCTCCTATTGAGATAGTTACAACGGGTGAGTGACTAATAGCGAACCAGGTATTAAAATAGAAACTTGATCATCTATTTCGAGTCGGTTATTCTCTTATTTATTCCAAGAGAATATGTACGGTTTGTCTACAATGCACCACCAGATTGAAAGCAAAAATGAAGTCCTTGTCCATCAAGACGGTCAGTATCGTGAACAACCATCCAGCGATCTCTTTATCTCTTTAGCTCGCCGTGGATTCAGCTTTCCACCCTTGCCTATTCTTTTTCTGCTCCACAATCCACCAAGTCCCCGTGCTCCCCACTTTTCAGTCATCTTTTCTAGTACCCAACATGCATTTGGTGTGGGCTTTTGCCTGTGCGAAAATCCAGCTAACCCGGTGAGCAGAGCCAGGACTTGCTCTACGTTTTTAGGGGCCCAGGACTTCTTTAAGGGTCTATATTAAGTCGGGCTGCTCTATCAGAGACTGAAGCTCCGAATCATAAATCAAACGGTAAAATGACTTCCCTCTGCTGAAATCTGAATTGGCTTCGGTTCCCGGAAGTGGTGGAGCCTGTTCCGCCAAGCAGTCCCCGCCCCCGGCTGTTTCCCATCAGCCACTGTTCTTCAGGACATCCACCTAGCTCATCCCCGTGGAGAGCCACTGTCAGGCCAGCCTCTCATCCCTCCCACAGACCGTGAGGAGGGATGGGAGGGTAAGCAGCCTCTTTTACGAGTACAGCCCCCAAATTGTACCAACCATGTTTTCCTTGAGTGCTATTGGCCAGGATTGCCTTAAAGGTCACACAGACTTTAATGGAATGCTGGGGAACGCAGTTCCTAACGGAACGATTAGAAAGCGACTCCTAACTCTAGAGGAGATTCATATTAATGCAAACATAGGAAATGGGGTGTTGGTGCTCCACAACAGTGTCCGTGTAGACTCTTTTCTAAGGGAGGGGGCATATAGACCATCTCCTCGTATGGTGATCAAAGCAGAGAGAAACAGTCTCCTTGTGTGTCGTCCGTCCATTGCTGCTGGTGTGAGTGCTGGAAACCGGTTATGCGTGGATGTACTGCGGGCACATTACTCTGCTCCTGTCCCTGTATTTTTAGAGGAATACATGGGCTCTAAAGGTATCTATTCTAGCTGAAATCAGCGCATCAACTCTTTAAGGGCTCGACGGCTAGTTCTTAAGGAACACCTGAAATTCCTTACTGTTCCCTCCACAGCACTCGAGTTTATGACCTGCTGGCCATTTCTGTCCGGCTGACTGGAAGCTGCCTTCATCCTAATGATAATTGCTTATGACCCCATTACGGGTCCCATTTGGAGCTTAAGTCTTTCTAGTCCGATTTGTCAAAGCCCTTTCAGCGAATGTATCATGGCGTCTACTGTGAGTGGTACCAGGCGCTGATACTGTGAAGGCAAGAAAAGGAAAAGGAAAAAAAGTAATACAGCCTCTGTTTCCTAGTGTCTCACAAGGTGGGAGGTGAGACTGAAGAATACATAAAAAGGTCTGGTGTGAGAGTCTGTGCTAGAACTAGGAAACACGCCAGAAGCCGGGGCCAGACGGCAATTCTGAACACGAGGGTTTGCACAACCTTTGCGGGCTTGTTGGATTCGTACCTGGAAAACGGGGACTAGTTCATCTATTTCATTTGGCCTCGCAGGCTTGCAGATCTGAATAGACGCCAAATGCTGCTGGGCTTGGTGGGTGAACCTAGGGGAAGGCGGGAGATTTGTGAGAGACAAGACTGGAGCGGTTTGTAGTATGTCTTGGACTAGCGTGTATGCGAGCAAAGTGTGTGTGTGTGTGCCTGTGTGTGTGTGTGTCTGTGTCTCTGTGTGTGTGTGTGTGGTTGGGAAGGGAGAAGAATTAAGCTGCAGCTGGGCCTGGGGCATAGTTGTGAGAACAGAACAAAGATTTGTGGATTTCAGCTGGTTGTGGTGACTCACACTTGAGGGGCTGGGGCAAGAGTACTGTTCCAACACTGAGGCCAGTCTGGGCTTCACTTAAAAACCCTGGATCAAAGCCAGGCGGTTGGTGCACCCCTTTAATCCCAGCACTCAGGAGGCAGAGGCAGGCAGATCTCTGTGAGTTCAAGACCAGCCTGGTCTACAAGAGTTACTTCCAGGACAGGCCCCAAAGCTACAGAGAAATCTTGTCTCGAGATAAAAAAAAAAAAGAGAGAGAGAGAGAAGAAAAAGGATCCTGTATCAAAAATGAAAGATTATGAAGATTTGATAATATCAATTTCTAAGGTAGGTGGAGAGATGGGGTGGTAGAGGAGAGAGAAGTAGGGACGAGAGAGAGAGAGAGAGAGAGAGAGAGAGAGAGAGAGAGAGATATCATTTTCAACTACTGAAAACACAAGTTGGTTTGTGGATATAATTGGATATATGAAGACCTGCCCCATCCCAGCTCTGTTAGGCAAACGATTTGAAAGGACTTGGACAATCAAATGCTAGATAAATTTTGAGGTCGCGTTTTCACATGTTAGTGGGCTGTCTATATAGAGCGTTTCCTCTAGAGGGAATGAGGCTGTTTTATTTCCTACTTGTACCCTATGTTTGACAGAGCAATAAATATTAACCCAAAGTCTCCAAATCATCTTCAATAAAGAAGCATGTTCTACTCTGTTTAACCTGGCATTTCACTGGCCTTTGAGCCATTCTCCTGACGCTCTTTCTTGAATGTCCCACAGAGTAGTTTTTACAGTACACTGAGAAACACTGCCTTGGGGTAGTATATGATTAAGGGTTAAATGATAAAAGTCCTGAAGAGAGAACGGCACCAGGGTGTCTGTCTGTCTGTCATCTCTCTGTCTATAGTAGCGGTAAAGTCTTTGGGGGGGACAATCCCTAGGCAGACAGCCTTGAGGAGGAAGGCCTGGCTGACCTTTTCCCCACCCTGATCACAGGTCTGAAAAGGCTCGCCATCCATTTAAAACTGTGTCTTTAAGGCTATAAATATGGCCCTAGGACTTTACTCTTTAGATTCTAGTTCAAGGTGATGGTCACACGTATGTCCTGGAGGCAGTTCTGAGACTTTAAAAGCTTCATTTAGTTTTCAAATGTTTACCAGTGCTCCAGGCTCTGGACGGCTACAAGACACTCTTGGAATTCAGAAATATAAGAAAGAAACAGGTTCCAGGAACGAATTATTGTTTCTTTTTAAGATACTGTTTCTAGCACAGGAAGAAATCCCAACACAAACACACACACATATACACGCACACTGCAGAAGTTATAGTTTATCCTATAAAAACTCCTTGAAGCATGGGTAACAGAGAGAGAACATCAATGTAATAAATGTGTATGATTTTTTCCTCTGTTTGCAGTCATATTAAAAATTGCTGTATTAATATTTTAAAAGGCTCAACACAAGTCATTAACAAACTTTCTATATCACACACATACATGCACCCACATGCACCCACATTCATGCACACATGCAAACACACATACATGCACACACACGCACATGCACAGACATACACACATACATGCACACATGCACACACGCACACACATGCACATGCACAGACACACACACATATATGCACCCACATGCACACACATTCATGCACACATGCAAACACACGCACATGCACAGACACACACGCACATACATGTACACATGCAGACACACGCACATATATGCACATACACACACGCACACACTCCAGTTGTTATTCTAGTCACTAAATCCCACAGTCATTGTGTTATCATTGTCGAACTTGGGGTTGAAGACTGGGATGGTTCACAGTTATACTAAAACACGTGTTCTGCTTCTCCTCAGTTAGGAGCAGCAGCCATACTCACCTCTTGTCAAAAAGGAAACTGTTTCACGATTGGTTGGAGTGCTAGAAACCGGAGATTTAGCCCTCTCGCTCCCAATGCTCGTGTGGCTCTTGTCTGATGAGAGGTACCCATCGCCAGACAGATCTCATTTACAGTGTAATTCCTGGGTTACCAAGGTAACACTGGGTTAATCATCGGTACCACACTTTGCCTAATTGAGGGAGAGCTCTCCAGTTCCCACTCAGTCCCTGGAAGAGCAAACCTCTCCTTCTGCCCTTGCCCCGCCTGCTGTGTGCAGCTTGTTTTGGGTGCACTTGACTTCAGCGCTTTTCTCTCACTAGTGCCGGCACACGGTAGAGTGCCAGGGTGTCACCTGGGCCTGAGCGACCGGGCTGCTACAAAGGCCACCCCCCCCCCCGTTTGTTATATATAAACAGAATCACATTGTGCTCCAGTCTGGAATTCTACTGAGACAGGTAAACTTATGATCTTGTCTGCTCGCTTCAGCATCATGTGCCTCTAAGTTGACGATTCTTGACTTTTTCCGTGGTAGTAAGTGAGGAATTTTATTTAAGTAAAAAGCTGTGGAGATTTGGGCTGAGACTCCCAAATTTTTATGTGCCAAACTTCAAGCAAGATTTCCAAGCGCCATGTTAAGTTTCTCTTGTTTTTACTTCACCTCCCTCTGAAGAAGAGCACGCCTACCCCACCCACAGGCCAGTTACCAGCTGCTTCCGACGAGCCACACACCAGCTGACCTTAACCAGGGTGAAGAGTGGATGAAGAGTGAGGGGTTTGGCACCGAAGAAAAACAGACATGCGTGAGTGGTGACGCATGTCTGGAATGCCAGTACTCGTGAGTTTTGGAGTGGGAATCACACGAGGAACTCCATCAGGCTAGGTTTGGTCGCCCATCTCAATGTGTCAACTAAACAGGGAATGGTGCAAAGCAGAGAAAGGTTTGGGAAGAAGAGATGAACACTGTAGGCTCTGGCTCATTTTTTGTATTTTCAGTCTCAGAGGACCTGGAGATAGGTTCTAGACCAGTAGTTCCCACCCTTTAATACAGTTCCGCAGGCTGTGGGGACCCCCACCACACAGTTATCTTCATAATTTTGCTGCTTTTATGAATCCTAAATATTTGTGTTTTCCTGATGGTCTTAGGCGATCCCCGAGAAAGGGGTTGAGAACTTCTCTTCTAGGGAGACACTTGAGGGCACGTCTACTGCAGAAGGTAAGGACACCAAGTAAGGAGATGGTGGAGAAAAAGGATTCAGAGACGGCAGGCTTTCCCTCCATTTCTAGTAATCCCGCAGACCCGAGAGAAAGCCAGCGCAGAACAAAAATAAATAGAACAAATATACAGATGATTTAGCATTCAGACCAGCTGACCATCATCTTGTAGAGCCAGCTGACAAGATCATGTAAAGTCAAGTTTTTAAAAATCTACCCCGGTGTTACATGTCCATAATCCCAGTACTTGAGAGTCAAAGGCAGGAGAATCAAGAGTCCATAGCCAGCCTCGTTTACACAGCAAGTCTGAGACTTCATTACAAACACACAAACTATAATAATGGCAATAACAAAAATCACCTGATACCTGCCCAAGGTGCTGATACTTGACTAGATGGTTTTTAGTCTTGACTAGAGAGAAAGACTAAGCAAAAAATCGGACGGAAATATCACTAACTCAGCTCCGAATCTCTGAGCTTCCAGACTGTCTGCACAAAGTCGCATCTCAGGAGTGATTCGATCCCCTCTCCTACTCTTTATTTTAGACTTTGGAAAGCAATGGCTGGCATGAGGCTGCATGCTGCTGCTTCATTCTGTGTGACCTCTAAGTTTTTCATCACATATGGATTGCCAAAAGCCAAATATCGAAAATGTTTTCCCTCCCATATCCTTGAATTAAAGATCAAATCCTCCCTCCAAAGGGAGTGGAAGTCTCCACATTCTTCAGGGTTCTGTGGAGGATCCTGGGTACGTTCTCTCTCCACTGCAGGGTTCTCTCTTCAGCACTGGATAACACCTAACACCTGGAAGTACACCTTCTGGATGGGTCTGTTCATGTGTCAGGCTTTAGTTCTTCAGGGTTCTGTGGAGGCATCCTGTGGACTCTCTCTCTTTACTGCAGGGCCCTCTGTTCAGCATTTGACAACACCTGGTTATCTAAGTTCTTCCTTTTGTATGACAAGGATGAGCTCTTCCCTTGCAGGTTGTTAGGGGGATTGAGGAGGTCAAGGGTCTGTGTGTGTCCTGTTACACTCTAAGTGAGAGATAGCGTTATTAGGGAGATGGGTAATGTGAACAACTTGAAAAAATTTCCCCTATTGATATCTAGTCCCTTCAGGGAAGAGCTACCTTAAGTGGCCTATAATTATTTTTTTTTCAATTTTAGGTTGCTTTGTTTTTCTTGAGGGCCTCTCATCTTGGTTTCACTTTATTTACTAAAACAGTCTATCAACTCAAGCAAACTATATTCCCCAACTGTCAATTCTGTGTCCCAGATTGCCAGTCCTTAAAAAAAAAACCCTTGAATATTATGGATATGACACTCATTTTAGACAGTGTGCCATTGTTTAAAAAATGAAAAAAAAATGCTAACGAATGTAACGTATTATTGTTCGAGTGATGAGATCAGAATCTTCCATAGAAGGAGAACTGACCAACAAAAGACATGGTGGTAAAGCTAATAGCATGCACAATGAGTTTTCCTTCAGGAAACATTAGCAATGGCTATGTTAGAAGCCAGTCATGTGAGTGTTCCTCTAGAAGACAGTCTCCTAAGGTGCAAGCCTTCGGCAACAACAGACATAGATAACAGGACCTTTGCTACCTGGCACGGGCTGCAGAAATAAGCAACGTATCTGTTTTGAATGCCATCAGGAGCAATGTCAGCAAGTTGTTGAGAAACTTGCCAATCTGAGCATGTCCTGTGGACTCTGCGTTATCAAGATGTGTGCTATCAACATTGGCCCCTTCTGGACGCCCATACTGCATACAGTGGGTGGGTTTGAGATGGAAGTCATTTACACCAGAACGCAAATTCTCCTGACTGTGTTCAAGAGATTTTCTTCTTATGTGACTTCTATATCCTCAACTGAAAAGTACCCTAGGGGCATCTTCTGAATTCTCCCAATCTGGTTATGCTTAGATCTCTGCCTCACCATGTTCTATAGGAAGCTTTCCTACCAATAAGCAGATTAACCAAAATCATCCTTTGCTGTTGTTGTTATGTGTGTGGTGACTTCCTGTGTGTGTGGATGCGTGACTGTGATCAGTCACCCTCAGGTGTCTTCCTCAGGCCCTCACCTTTTTGTCTGTTTGTCTTGGTGGGGTGAGGCAGGGTGAGCAGGGGCTCCTGTTGACCTGGCACTCACCAGGTAGGCCTAGTGAGCCCTCGGTGTCTGCCTCCCTTCAGCTCCCCAGCTCTGGGGTTATAGTCGTGTCCCACTATGCTGCCTTGTTTGTCTGTTTGTTTTTACACATGGGTTCTGGGGACGGGACTCAGGTCCTCATGTTTGCAAGGCAATCACTTTAGCAACTGAGCTATCTCCCAAGCCCTACATTTTAATTCTTTTGAAAAAAAATATATATGTATTAAAGTAATTTCATCCGCTGTTTTAAGTTGAGTATTTTTTTTTTCTTTACAACGCTGCTGTTTCCTGCTTTCTTCTTACCTTTGTTTTTGGAAACAACTGGACTTCCACTGCTTTTTTTTTTTCTTTTGCCCAGCATTTGTGTTCTGGCATAATGTGTGGATGAAGCGGCTTCTGTTCCAGTGGGCAGTGGTGCTGTTGGCCAAGTCAGCGTCCCCTTCCTCACTGTCACCTTTTTATAAACCATGCTTCTGGGCCATACCCTGTTCCTTCTGACATATCGGCCCTTTCTTGAGCCTTATGCCTATTTCAGGTTGTCCTAGTAATTGGTATGAAATTACTATTCAGTCAAGGCAGCATTCCAGAAAGGAAATGAGAATTATTTTGTGTAGCAGTCAGGAGATAAGCTTCTTGTCGTAACTTTGTTAATGGCGTCATGTGTTCATCTTAGCTTACACCTATTTGTAGACTTAAGAAGCTTTATAAAAATATATCCATGTAGTTTTAGACTAAGTGACTTGCATAGTTAAAGAGCCACTTCTTTTTTCTGTTCATTTGTTTCAAAACTTCTCAAAAGGACAGTTGGCACATATTGTCTCTGGGCCCAGAAATCCAATTTCAGAGATTTGAGTCTGCTTTAAAAGCAATCTGCCATCAAACATTGTCACAGAATGACCTGAGAAAAGTAAAGACAGAGCAGGCTGCCACTGTCCCCCCAAGTGTTAGAAGCACACTTATACACAGCCCCCAGGCAACAACATTGTGCCTCTCTCTTGCCTTCACCTCTGTGGTCCTTATTTCCTTAAAGATACATTTTCATTTAGTTAAGAATAAGATGGCTTGTTTGGGATGATCTTTTTCAGGCATTGGAGCATTAAATTATATATCTTCCCAGTTGTCACCATAATTCTAGCAATTATTATGAGTTCAAAAGTACCAATCCCTTACTTGTCCGAAGACATGCATCCACATTTGAACTTATTCTTGCCATGCGTGTTACCATACTATAACAATGCAGAAGACTCGTCTATCTGCTTTATCCCAAAGAACACGACACACTCTGGACTGATTCCTCTGTTTGGCAGAATTTAGTTGTTTCCAAGTAAGACCTTTTCAGGCCGACGTCATCTGTGCCGTTTTCCCGTTCTGATAATCGGCATTCATCTCTGGTCAGCGACGCCGAAGCCTCTGCATCACAATACTGGGATTTCTTTGTGAGACACAGTTCCCTTCAATCAACTTAATATCCCATTCTGGTCTCTAAGGGACAATAATTGAGTTTAGGCTAGTTTTAAATAACGATAAGGGCTGGGGACACAGATGGGTGTTTCACTGATTAACACTCACTCTGGCCCAAGGCCCCAGTGTCACGCATTAGATTAGGACATTATGAAGAGAAGGACAGAGTTTGGGTACTTTCTTCCCCTCAATCACATTCTTTCACATATTAAGTTTATCCCCCCCTAGGTAGCCACTTTGTCATGCAGAAGGCCTTAATCCACTGATGGGACTCTCCCTGCCCTCACTTTGATGGCTTCTCTGTTTACAAGAGTAATGCAGCCTGTGTAAGTCGAAGTACTCGGGACAAGGACGACTGAATACAGCTTTTAGATGGACAGTGATCCCTCTGGAAAAACAAAAGCCAACCCCGAGTGCACACACGCACACACCCAGACACACACACACCCGGACATAAATCCACAGACACACATGCACACACAGACACCAGCAAAATGAGGTGGCTTTGAAATGAAGTTCCGAGACTCGCCTCCCAAAGAAGCCGGCTTTGGGATTTCATCAAGAAGGCCCTGTGCTACTGATCTCCTTGTTTGGCACTTTATCTTTTCTTCACCTTTGACCTCCCTTTCAGCCTCTCTTCAAGGCACGGTGGACGTAAGCCCTTGTGGTGTTCTTTTAGAAATAGGATTGCTGCCATCCCCTCGGCTGAGTTCAAACAGGGGCTGGAATCAGCGACAAGATTGGGTACAGATTTGGTGTCCTGGCTGGGAAAGAGATTACGGGTCAGTCCCCAGTGCTGGGGGACAATAGATTCAAGCAGTTCAGGATTTTTTGGATATCCGAAAAAGATTTCATGAAATTTGTAAAGATCTAACAGTGTATTACAGATTTCATGTGTTCTAAACAGCTTACACTAAATAGAACTCGCGACGGTGGGTGAATGGCGTGGGCACGGCTTGGCAGTTTCTCCAAGGGCTCCTCTAGACTAGTTTACCGCCATCACGCTGCCGTGTCCCACGAAGCAGCTGGCCCCTTGTATTTAGATGCATATCTTTGAAGGGTCCCCTAACTTTAGAAGGCCTCCTGTCCTCACTGTGGAGATTCATTTGCTCGCTCCAGTAGGCGTGGATGACCAGGAAATGCCTTTCCAACCTTCCAGACCTGGCAAGTGAAATGAATTTATATTCGGCTATGATAAAACATATATACTGCACTATGCTATAAAAATATACTCTGAACACGCACGATGCACATGATAATGATTTTGATAAGTCACGAGGTTAGAGGCTGTAGACTATCTGATATTTATACATGTATAATGATAATATTTCTGCAAAAGGGAAACTATCCAGCGCTCCTCCTACCTTTTGGCATTTTCCTCACTATTACATGAGCAAATCTTCTTTGGGTTTTATCTAGACTTGAAAATATTTTTTGAAATTATAGCATTCTTGTTCTTGTTGCACTTGCAAAGAAAGTTGTGGCTGCAGGTAAAATTTCCAAACTTCTGAAACTCAAAATTGCTGCCCAAATCTTGCGGTTTTCAAAGGCCGAGAGCCTGGCTGAATCCTCACAGCCGTGGCTGTGTTAGTCCTTCACCCACTTTCCCTCCAATACCTCCGAGTCGGAACCTGCAGGAAAAGCGATTCCCGCACGGACATGGTAAGAATGCCAACAGGCGGACTCATTCCTAAAAGACAGAGCATTTGCTATACCCGGAGTGTGTCCTGCCTCAGACTGCCGGGGCAGGCTAGGAGCAGAGCTGGTAGGCTTGTCTTTAGCCATGCCTTCAACAAGAGGCCCATACTTTTATTGCTGCTGATCCAGGTGGGCTCATCAGTGGCACTCTCCTTAGGCAGAGGGCATTTCTTAGCTCTTTGGAGGGGGTGTTAGGTTTTGAAGGCATATATAATGGTTCAGTGGGCCTCCTTTCATAGTTAACCAGCGCCCTACTAACTCATTTTGAATTACGTCACAAAGCTTTATTGAAAACATTTCCAAACATTACACAATGCTAACCACATCTATCTCACCAAATCCTGGGCTTCCTATCAAGATAGCCTTCCCTACAGGCAGAATGCAGGTCACACAGAATAGCTAGGAAGTAGAACAGACTTCGTGGCTCCCAACTAGACATCGCTGAGGGCCTTTTGGTGTCATTTAGTATCTGTGGGCCCTACACTTGGAGACTCTAGGGGTTTGACTTCCATTCTGGTTAACAATTAAAGAAGTGATTTAGGAAAGGACAGGTTGGTTGAGATCCCTGGATATTTCTGTGGCCTCAGTCTTGGAACCTGTGACCTTGGTCCATCAATACTTGAATGTGTCTGATTATTTCCTCCCGGGGCCATCGAGTCAGTTTAAATAGATTAAAAGCAGGGTTGGAGACAAAATGGATTGTATTAAGTGTCGTCAAAATTTCCCAGAGAACAAACGGGACAGGGCGGCGCCAGCTCTTGGCCGGTGGGCTCCGCCTGAAGGAAAGTGTGTTTAATGTACAGCTGACCTTTTCTCTTAAATGTTTGGAAACACCTAATGATTAAATTCTCACATGCACCAACAAAAGCTGGAGACATCGATTAGAGAATAAAATTCAGTTCCTTATAGCTTCTGGGCAGCTAGGAACATCTACTATCCAACTCTTAAACAATACAAGTCGATGCTGAAGTTCAATTTAAAAAAAAAAAATCCCTGTGGTGGTTTCCCACCAAATTCCCACCTCGGCTAGTGTTTTTATGCCTGCTTTGTCTTGAATGGAGATTTGTTAAAATGAGACAAAAACTACATGAAAAATGAAGCGGTTGGTTTGAATTATTAAAAGTTTTTTTTTGTTTGTTTTGTTGTTTTGTCTTGGTTTTTGGTAAGGCAATGGTTTGTTTACCTCCCTCGGGTGGGTTTGGACTCTTGCATTCCCTGACAGTCAAAGTTTAGCTCAAGTTTTCCTCCCTCTGCCATTAACAGATGGCAGGCAGATCTAAGCAGAAGCTGGGTCTCTGGGGCCACAGGCAAAGGGTGAGGGCCGCTCCCGCTCCCCTGTGGACACCCTCAGAATGGCCTAAGCTGGACCAGTACAGATGAAAAGGTCTAGTGCTGGTGTTAATTACACAGAAGCCACACAGAAAGTGCTGGCTGGTGCTGAGTTGAGAGGTTGGGCATCTCGATATGGGAACACTTTGCCCAGGACAATGGCGTGCCGATTAGCATAATCTCTGCCACATCCTCAGAAAACCATCCGAGCTGCCTGCGACTTCTCTCGTTCCTTTGCCTCTAATGTCTGGATTTAAGGAATGGTATTGTAAAGAGGAGGCTTTGTCCTTGGAGCCTGACAGTTGTGTTTTTCCCGCCTTCATCTGATCATCCCTGTTGCTAGTCTCCTGCTCTCTGGGCAGGCAGACAATGGAAGGGAAACTGAAGTCTCAGGTCACTGAGTAAACCTCTCTGGGCTGTGTTATTCTTAATCCAGACTCTGGATGTCTTCATTTCTTATAAGACATCCTCTAATCTATTCTCCCTGTTTGAACCCAGGAAAGTCCCTTTAATATTATCCTGAAGAAAATTCAGAGGAAAGGACACTGAACTTTGGAGGTTTTAGGTAGCTTTAAATATACAAATAAAAACAACATCCAAGTTGTTCTGATTCTTCCACACTTTAATCAAACACCGAGGCACTGTTCTTATATTTTATATCAAAATGTGGGCTGTTGCTAACGTGCTTATTCAGAGGCCTACGCCTAAAGTCTTTGGTGTTGAGGTTTTTGTTCTTTTTATTTCCCCATGAAAAGAATTTAGCCACTTGCACAATGCAGCTTACTGCAGTGCTTTTGGGGGCTGGTCCCGTGGCTAATGCACGGGTTTGTTGGCCACTTTGATCCTCGATGCCCTGTTTTAAGTCTTGCTAGGCCTGCTTAAGCTGGTGCTGTGACCCTGAGGATAACTTGAGGGTTCTGAAAGTCATGAGACACGGTCCCCAAGATCAAAATATAAAAAATAGGTCTGGGGTCAGGAAACTCAACAGGCCCCCGGAAGCTCATCGCTTTTACAGCTGGGGATGGTCTCTTGTGTGTTTAGAAGCTGTCATTAGGATTCTAACAAAGAACTGCATTATGGGATTGCTGCAGGGCAGACTCTTTGAATCTTATTCCTGGTTTAAAAAAAATATTAAAAAAAAATACTAACCTAACTACAACAAGTCAACTTCTGACTGCTGACAGGAGACAAGGTAAGTACAAGGGACGTGTTAAACGGCAGCTTTGAACATCGATGGCCAGAGAAGGACCAGGTGGCCGAGTCTGGAGTTAGGGTGAAAACCCCAGAGGTTCCTATTCATGCGTGATTAACTTTTAGAATCGCTGGTGGTCTCTAAAGGAGAAACTGCTAGTGTGGAGGGAGACCTTGAATGTAATGCTAACATCAAAGGTTGCTGACCTTCCCAAGGTCCCACCCTGCCGACTGGGGATGGACTTGGTTCTGGATCTAAACAAGCTGCTTATACCCAGGTCACACCAAAACTTAGCATCTTAACTCATAAGATTCCCTTAGATTTTCCTTTTTGGTGTGAACGGCTTCAGTGCATCTGATTTTCCTTCACAGGTAGCTTGGTCTACTTCAGTCTACAATCCAAACCAGCTTTTAACATCAGAGACAGCATGACCAGCTGGGCATACACGCATCTGAGTCAAGACATCCCTATACTGCATCAAGACATCCCTATACTGCATCAAAGATAATTTAAGAGACCTGGACACATCACCTGGGAGTTATATCATGACCAGCTGGGCATACACGCATCTGAGTCAAGACATCCCTATACTGCATCAAGACATCCCTATATTGCATCAAAGACAATTTAAGAGACCTGGACACATCACCTGGGAGTTATATCGTGAAGTCACACTGTTGATTGGAGCCAAAGGCCGAACCAAGCCACTCTGCCATGAGATTCAGTGCACTGTGTGGCAGAGGGGAAGGGCCCTCCATGTAGAACCTGATCGGCCCAGTCAGTCCTGGATCTACAGCTTGGTCGCTGCCCTATGACACTGTCCTATCTTCTGTATGGTGGTCTTGGTGGTGACTCCATAGTTCTGTCAGTGGGTTAAATCTTTTCTTTTAACTGTTGGGTTTGGGAGATTTAAAGGCAAGCCTTCCCTGCTCCCTCTGGAAATGTCAGTGAACATTTATACACACTCGGTTCTGATTACCAACCAGACTGAACCAAGACTTAGGAAGTGTTACAAGAATCTGCAAGATGCAGTTCCGGTCCTCAAGGAGACCCCTAGCAGGAGGTAAGGACAAAAACCTCCCTGGCAGAAACCACTACAAAATCAAGGCACTAGAGTGCGTTATGTGCTTACTTGATGGGCACAAACCCCCAGGTTCAGCCCCCAGTCATTGTACACTGGGCGGGCATGGTGGCGCACGTCTGTAATCTTAGCACTCGGAAGAGGGGAAGGATCTCAGGCTCATGGGCATCCTTGGCTACATAGATAGTTTGGGGCCAGCCTGGGATACATGAGGCCTTGTCTGAAAGCCAAGTGAAGTAAAGCAAAGATAAAAGGACTCTAGCTCTCCTGGTGAGCATTGTTTGCAGACCTACTGTGTGCAGTGCACTCTAGCGAGCAGTTTGGCGGTGTCAGGGAATTACTGAATATTATGATATGTTTGGATGATAAGATACATCTGATGAGTTCTCCTATGTAGTAATGCAAGGCAATAAAACATAAACACCAAGTGGCCAGGGTGCATGGCACTAACCGTGGTTTTGAAGCTGAGATTTGCATGGTCAAAGTCTGAACACCCTTTGAAGTTTGGAAACATCTCCTTCTATTTCCCTAAGCTACCTACCTTTATCTAATATGTATTGTGATAAATATTATTATGTTACTAATGTTGGTTCTTATTAATTCTATCATGAAGTAGAAAATCAAATATTTGCTTGCAAGTTAGGAGCTGACTAGTGTACAAGCGGGGGGTTCTTTCATGTGTGCACCTTAGATCACGCTGGCTCCCTCCTGCCTTTCTCCACGCACACACTGGCTTTGCATCAACAGGTGGATGTGTTTTAAATGAACACATCTGGTGCACTTTTCCTTCCTAACCTGGCCAAATGCCTCACTCACATCAGCTTAAATGTTGTTTGGAATCCCATGTTCTCCTTGGTAGAATACTTGTCTTGGATTAGGAAAGGGCTTAGTTTCCACTTGCTCCCATCTTGGTCTCCATAGACAGGGTATGTGTGGTGTGGCTCACAGTGCTGCTGATTCTGGGCTCCAGTTCTCACATTCTTCTAGGTTTATAACTCTGGCCGCAACCCTCAGAGTCCATTTTCCTAATGCCATCTGTAAAGTTCTTTAAAAGAAATACTTAGCTTTAACTTCAATGTCTCTGCAGCAGGCTAGTGCCCCCACTCTGTTTCTGGCTGTGCAGGGTGCTGGCCTTGCTTACGATCACATGACTTCCATGCTTTCTGCTTTTTAATGAAGTTGGTCCTCTTCTTCTACTTGTAGGTGGGTCCTGAGGGTCAAACTCAGGTTGCCTGCCAGGCTTGCTCAGGTAGTGCCAGTATGTACTGAGCCATCTTGCTGGTTTAATAAATAACTTTTTTTTCAAATAATAAAATGAATAAATTCTTCCTGAACATCTGTGGATGTATTAAAGCAATGGCAGATGTTTCTGTGGCCTGAAGATTTTTATGTGTTAGTCTGGAGCCCTTCTTGCTTGAAACAGCATTAGCAGCCTGAACACTTGATAATATTGTAACTTCTCCCTACGCGTTTCATGTATGAGTGGAAATGAAAAGTTGCTGGCATACAATGCATGGTTGGTGTGGTGTCTTCCAGCATTTTGTTGGCATGCTTAGCTTTGATGGTTTGTTACTCTTTTACTTCCTCCTTCAGGATGGTCACCATGACCATGCTAAGACACAGCAGTACTGGGGGGGGGGGGTCTAGGGTGCATCCGGCCTCAGGCTCTGCCGGTTCTTTCTTTGTGACGTGGCACAGCCATAGTGTTGGTCTTGTGACAGAATTGTCCCTTCTCCACCATGGTCTGCTACTTCTGATGCAGTTTGTGATAAATGTGACTATTTTGGCGTTTGGGTTACAATGCAGGCAAACTGGGATGTTGTTCTTGGTGACTTAAGGTTTTGGTGAAAGGTTTGGGCTGTTGTAATAACTCTTACAATATTTCCAGAGTGACGCAGTGGAAGGGGAAACATTCAAAAGAGAGACGTGAAGGCATGGTGCCTCTCCGGTCATCAGATTTAGCAGTCCATGGGTCCGCGGCAGTGGCTAGCAGTGGAGACAGGCTGCGCTTGACATGGACGTCTTCCAGGATGAGTCTTCCCTGGAGCTATAAGAACTGTGAATGTTTTCAGAGGTTGCTCCCAACTTTCACTACTACTGAAGACAGAACGCTGCAAAGCAATCATCTTCTCTGCCTAGATATTTACGGTGGGACAATAGGGTCACCTGAGTATGTATTTATTAGGCCTCTCTGCAGGTGTGTATCACCCAGCACTGGGGTGCCTCTCTGTTCTGAGATTTGGGGGGTAGGGCATCAAGGAAAGCAACAGTTCTGGGGCCTGTGGAGTCCCAGCTCTCTGATCTCTAGCTTCAACGTCTTCATCTGTGAAATCAAGACTTGATGTGTCTGCTGTGATGGACCATTTTGGAGATGAAATGAGGTGGTGTATTAGAAAGTGCTGAAATGCCATGTCCTTATCCTGCCTATATTCAGAAGGCTCATGAAACAAAATAAACAGTTCTTCCCACAAACATGGATAATTAAATATCTAATACAATTGGGGACTGTTATTAGGGTAGCAGGGATCTGGGAGAAGCTGGTGAGTGGCCACAGGAATGTTTGCCTTCCTTATTTCAGTTGCTACACGCGCTTCATCCCCTGTCTTCCCGACCGTCTTCATACCCTTGAACAAAGCAGCCTTAGTTAGTTCTGGCTGCCTTTGTTCGCTGACAGCAGTTAAAGCTTCAATTAGGGTAGTACCCATTGAAAGCTGACATACCCATTGCTTTTCTGTATTTGTACAGACATCGAAGCAAGCCTGTATTTGGGTTGTGTTTTGGCAGGGTTTGAAGTCATGTTCAAAGATCTGAAAACACCCTGAATGACTGAGGACACAGACTGGAATTCGAACCTTCAGTTTATGTGCAAAATCAAAAACATGCAAAGTTGGTGGGAGCTGAGCTCCATCTGATCATTCCCACATGAAAGCGTGAAAGGAAGGCCCAGAAACGGGAGTCTTGTCAGTCTGAATGTTAGTTAAATAAGTACATAAGATAAACAGTTCGCAGAAGGTTATGCAGCGGAATTCTCAATCAGCACGCATACAAGGCTCGCCTGGCAGTCAGAGCCTGCTGGAGTTCTTACTCAATCTGCTTATGGAGACAAGATAGTGTGTGTGTGTGTGTGTGTGTGTGTGTGTGTGTGTGTGTGTGTGCCTGTCTGGGGTGCATGTGTGTTGATGCTGGTATCTTCCTTACTTACCCCCTACCTTCTCTATTGAGACATCGTATCTCACTTGAACCCAGAGATTTCCCGTTTGACTAGTTAGTTATCGATCTTGTTCCAGGGATTCCCTGTCTCTGCCTCCCAAGTGCTAGCTCCCTAGTGCTAGGATTACAAGAAGCCTTCCTTGGTCCAACCCAGCACTTACATAGGTTACGGGGCTCCAATTTCCAGCCCTCTTTCTAGCAAGTGTTTTATATGCTGAATTATCTCCCTGGCTCCAAAGTTACTTTTAATGCTGCAGCTTGGTTATGCCCACATGCCTCTTGCCTTGAGCGATTAGGTCTTCCAGTTCAAACTGCCTTTTCTCCCAACTTAACATGGCGTAGGGAGGAGATGTAGGGAGGAGTCAGTAGCACCGTGCCCAGCTCTGCTTGGTCCCCTTGGCAACACCTCTGCAGTGACTTTTCCTCTTTGAAGGCTGGACTTTTATGTTTCATCTTATGAGAGAGAGGTTTTTAAGCGAAAATGGAGGTTCTTAGCTTGGAGTGAGAAGGGAAGCTGGGCACTGGGGTGCCATGAAAGGTGCATGCTCAGCATTGTCCCCGGATAGTTAATATGCTCTCTGTAATGAAAACAGGAGTCATGGCTCCAACCATGTCCTTTAGTTCATTGATTTTTTTTTTTAGACAGCAGTTCATATGCTAATGTTTGTGGAGTTGGGCAATCTGTACAGTAGGTGAAAACAAGGTCTTATGTGTCAGACAATCCTGGATTTGAATCTTGCCTCTGCCTTTTGCCATCTGTCCCCTCTTAGAGTCAGCATCGCCTTTGTGTGGAGGAGAAAGCAGCTTAAGACCCACCACTGATGGCCATGTGAGAGTTAAAGACTAGGGCACAGCAATGCTCCAAAGCCAGGCTGCCTCTTGGAATCAGAACTCAGTGGCCGGCATTACCTTTACTACCAGAGAGCAGATGATGGTCTTAGCCAATAGCATTTCTCAACCTTCGTTGAGTCTTTGCTAAGCTTAGGATCTTTGTTTACCCTACGAGCTCCATTCCCTGGACCTCTGTTTATCCAACCATTTTGATTTCTCCTTGGTAGGTACCCAGCTAAGAGAGTTGTTGCCGACTATGGACGTTTTATGTTTAATTTGAAGACTACAGTGCCCAGTGTTTCCCTGAATGGCCACAACGATCCATGGGGGCCTGCTTTCTAATGCTTTTGTAACATTTGGAAGTGGGTGCTTCATGACCCTGGCTGTGCTGGAGCTCACTCTGTAAAGCAGGCTGACCTTGAACTCAGAGATCCACCTGCCTCTGCCTCAGCCTCTGCTGGGATTAAGACGTGTGTTACACTCCTGGTGTGACTACAGCCATTGAATGTCTAGTGACAGCCTGGGGGTAACGGAGTTCCTAAGCTCCCAAATGCGAATCATTTTTAGTGAGTCGTTGCCTGATGACCGACGTGTGACGCTCCAGGACCTTCTCATGTGAATGTTACATTCATGTATCATCTTTAGTAAATTGTTCACTCTTTTATCCACTAAAACTTTTTGTCTTCTTATTGACTCATTAAAGTTCTTTATATATTCTGTGTGAAAGTCTTTTATGGTCAGTCTGTGACTCGGCTTCTCATTTTATTAATAGCATTTTGGAGAACAAAAGATTTCATGTTTTTTCTCCTCAAATGGATTTTGCTTTTGATGTTATATTTATGAAACCTCTGCCTGCCGCATGGTTTGCAGAGATTTACTCCCTCTGTTCCTTATAAAGTTTTAATTTTAAATCCAATACTTAGATCTGCAATTCATTTTAAATCAGAGTTGTGTATGTGTTGGGGGGGTGAAAATATAGGTTTTCTGTTTCTGTTTCTACTCTTCTTTTTTAACCACCCCCCAAAAAGATCAGAGGTGGGGCTGGAGAGACTGCTCAGTGGTGAGGAGCACTGGCAGCTTTCCCAGAGGACCTGGGCTTGATTCTCAGCATCCACATGGCAGCTCACAAGCATTGGTAATGGTCCCAGGAGATCCAACTCCCTCTTCTGGCCTCCGTGGACAGCAGACAAGAATGTGGTGCACAGATAAATATGCAGGGAAGACACTCATTGCATAAAAATAAAATGAATACGATTTTTAAGAGATAAAAGGTTATTTTTTTATCATATGGTTGCGAATTGTTCCAGCATTATCGGTTGAGAAACCTGTCCTTGGCTTACTGAATTGCCTTGCGGCTCTCAGACTGGAAGTCTGTTTCTAGACTCTAGTCTCTGGTACCACTTTGTCTGTCTGTCTAATGCAGTGTGCCATAGGTAGCCTCACCTCTTGGTGCCTGCGACTTTACACTGTTTTAAAATCAGGTAGTGCAACTTGTTTTGCAGGCTTTTGGGGTTGGTTCTCTGCGTTTCTGTCTAAACTGAGATTAACAATTTTATAAAGTTCTTGATGAAGTTTTGCTTGGGCTTATGCTGATTTATAGATTCATTGGAAAGGAGAATTGCCATCTTAGAAATATCAAACATTCTAATGCACAGAAAAATGTTCTAAACAGTCACAAGCTCTAAATAATTCTGAATTAAAATAAAATTTCTTTTAGAAGTGTTTATAGGTTTTAGAAGCTACACTTCTTTCTTCCCCTTCTTCCTCTCCTCCTCCTCCTGCTTCCTCCTCCCTGCCCTTTCTCTACTTCCCAAGTGATGAGATTATAGTATACTTTGCCATACTCAACTTGGAATTGTCTACTTAAGTTTATTTTTAAATTGCTAATTGCTATTAATTAGGTTTTTTTGGTATACTATTCACGTATCCTGTAGCCTTGTAAGAATCACTTGTTAGTTCCAGTAGACTTTAAAAAGATATTTTAGAAGATAAAAAAATTAACATTGAACCATCCATGAAAAAGAATAGTTTTAATTCTTCCATTTTAATGAGATCTTCAATTTCTTTTTCTTGCCCACTTGTATTGACGTAAGATGGAGATAGTACACACAGACATTGCTATCTGCTTCTTGATCTTACTAGCCAGCCTCCTTCCTCACTGAGGAGTGCCGCTGATGGCGGCCATCCTCCTTCCACCATTCTAACTTGCCAGAAGCTCTGCTTGCTTGCTTGTTTGTGAAGGCTGATTTTTGTCAAATGCATTATTTTGGGGTCAATTCAAGCAAAGGTATAGCGTTTGTCTTTTATTTTATTAATGGAGTATCTTCTGCTGGTTGACTTTTGGACTGTAAGCTGGCCATTCCTTGTGTAACTTCTACATGGTTGTGTTAGAGTCCCCTGTGTGTTTCCAGATTCTCGTTGTCTTCCTAACATATCTTTCTGGTTTATCAGGGCAATGCCAGATTAATGAGGCAAACTAAAAATTAACTCCCCTATTTTCTGAAAGAATTTAAGCAATAGCTTATGCACCTTTTTGTGGAAGGATTTTTAAAGTACTTATTCATATTTTCCTTTCACTTATGTGGGCCAAGAGGACACGTTTGTTTATAATTTTTCTAAAATTTATTTACCTCATCAAATTCTTGGAATAATTGAATTCTGAATTCATTTCTGTTTTTGCCATATCGATACTGATTTGTCCTTCTGATTCTGGCTTTGTTAACTTGTGTCTTTAGCATTATTTTCATGGGTAATTTAGCTACATGAAAGTTTATTTATTTTCTTGATTTTTTCCAAATAAACAAATTCTGGCTTCATTAATGAGCTCTTCTCTTTCATATTTTATTTAAGTTTTTGTGTGGTCTCATTTACTGTTTAGTGTGACTCCTTTTCATCTTAAAATCTTCCTTTAGCTTTTCTGCTAAGGTGTGCTGGCAACGAATCCTCTCAATGTGTGTTCACCTGGGAATATATTTAACTTGCCTTTCTTCAGAAGGACAGTTTTGTTGAATACAGAATGCTGGATTGAAATATCTTCTCTGTTGGGGAATTTGAATGTGTCATTCTAACGCCTCCTGGTCTACACCCTTCTATTAGTGAGAAGTTAGCTATTCTTATTCTTTGTACATAACATTTCCCCCAGGATTTCCAGGGTTTTCTCGTTGTGACCATCAGTAGTTTGAATATGTTGTCTCTAGGTCAGTGTCTCTGAGCTTTTTCCTCTTAGGGACTTGTTGAGATTCTTAAATATGTTAATTAACGTTTTCCGCAAATTCGGGGGTTTTTCAATTATGATGTCTGTAGTCATATAGCTCAGTCTCCAGTTTTCTCTTTCTCTAGACCCCATCACATATGGGTCCGTAAGGCTGACGCTGTCGTAGGGATCTGTAGACGGCTGCTCGTTTCCCCGAGTCGTCTCAGCGGGACAGTTCTCTGCATTAGATAATTCCTTTTGTTCTGTCTCTGAGCTTCCTTTTCTTGTGCCATCTCAGATGTGCTGATGAACTTGTGCAACGAATCCTTTTTTTTTTTTGGTTGTATTTTTCAACCTTGAAAATTTTTATGTGATACATATATATGAATAATATATATGTATAACAAATATTTAGGAATTCATATATATATGTTCAGTGAACACAGATGGAATTAAAATGTTAAATGTCTAAATAAAAAGAGGCTTGAAAATTGGTAATGTTACCAAAATAATCTTCTAATTTATACTTAGGACAGAGAAGCAGGAGGATACAGCTGATTATTAGTAAACAGAAAATAGAAAATAAAGTCATTCGTTCATATAGATATATACACACATATATATGATATATTATGATTCTCTATTTGCTGAGCCATTACCATGCTTCATTAAACTCTTTGGATATAGTTTCTTTTATTCCTTTGATTACATTTCTTATGTTTTAAAGTCTTTTTTAAAAGACTTTATTTTCTATTAGCTATTTACTAATAATCAGCTGTAGCCTCCTGCTCTCCTGTCCCAAATATGAACTAGAAGACTATTTTTCTAACATTATCATTTTCAAGTTCTTTTTATTTAGGCATTTAACATTTTAATTCCATCTGTGTTCACAGGACAGACTCTTCCAGTGTCTGGGTTGGGGATCCAGGGCAGGGTCTGTGTTCACTGGACAGACTCTTGCTGTGTCTGGGTTGGGGATCCAGGGCAGGGTCTGTGTTCACTGGACAGACTCTTCCAGTGTCTGGGTTGTGTCCAGGGCAGGGTCTGTGTTCACTAGACAGACTCTTCCAGTGTCTGGGTTGTGTCCAGGACAGGGTCTTGCACACTGAGTTAAACCCCCCGCCCAGTAGATCCATCCTCACATTCAGCTCCATGTGACCTTTGCCCCATCTTTTAAAAAGCCAATTCACTGCTGTGACCTCCGTGTGGCATGGTCTGTACCTACAGGAACTCTTCATGTTGAAAAGGATATGCAACCTAACTTTTCATATCTTAATTCTGTTTACTTGGGTTAAATCTGTGTTGTCATGGAACTGGGAAAGGGCCAGTGTGGCAGGTGTGAGCACAGGGTCACTGACCTATGCTAAAGGGAGGGATGAATTCCACAATTTGAAACAAGAGTATTTTTGGTCTGAGAAGATGGAATGAAAGCTAACAAGTTCATTTTTATTCTCCTCTTATTTTTTTTTCCCAGAGACGAGGGGTTCACTTTGGCAATCTTATATTTTCTTGTTTATAGTCTCCAAGTTAATTTTTTTGACACCATAAGCTGGAATCATGTTGGTTTCTTTTAGGACTTACATCTTTAAAAATATGGAATATGTTTGTGGTTTTATAAATCTTTCTTTTTCTTTTCTTTCTGCCATGAACTATGCTTAGTCCATCACCCAGTTCTGGGGATTATAGCTCAACTTGGGGGGATTACTTAGCCTGTTGCCATCCCTGTATTTGAGGAAGTTGTTAATAGGTGAGCTGAAAGTTCACAGAACCATCATTTTGTTGAGAGGACTTTCACGAAATGCCCTTCTAGGCATCATTGCTGTTCTTACTTCTTTGTCTGTTTGGTGATCCTTACAATAACAGTGCCCTCCATCCTTTTTGTCTTGCAGTAGCTTACTGTGTCTTCCAAACTAAGATCATTGTCAAAGACAAGCTTCACATATGGTCAAGAGCAAGGCTGCCATATTCACAGACACTGGCTATACTCGTGGACAGGACAGTGTGTGTGCATAGACCTCTACAAAACTGGAGTGGACAGAGAAGGCAGGGAGTTGGCTTTCGGTCTGTCAATCCAAAGAAGAGAAGTACTTGGAGATGAGATAGTGAGGGGTTACCTAGGAGATGAGAGACTTAGTGATTATCTGTTGCATCCACCCTCGACCAGCAAGGAAAAACGCAACACCCGGAGCTCTTCTTGCAGCAGTTTTCAGGACTTTATTCACAATAATCTTTCTCCTTCTTCTCTCTTTCCCTCTCTTTACCCTCTCTCTCTCGGCAAACCTCTCCCAGCCCTTAAGTAGGCATGGGCTGCCAACCCCGAACTGCCAGGTGGGCACTGCCCATAGGTTCATACATATGCAGGCAGCTGATAATCATTGCATGATCATAGCATAGGTCAGGCCTTAGCCATCTCAGGAGTTGATTATACATCTCCATCAGGTGTGACACCACGCAGCTCGCTACAATTACCAGGATGTAGTAGTTAGAACAGGAGCCTTCTGAAGAGTGGAAATGGAGATGTATCAATGGTTACGATACAGGACAGAGGATGTGCGTAGACGGCTGCCAGTTAAGCTCAGAAATTAGCTACAGGACCTTGCCATTTATTGCAGGCTATTCAAGCAGCAAGTGTTTATTAAGAATTTAATAATAGCTACTGTTGATTGAATTCTTACTTTGTGCCCTATACTCAGTGGAACACTTTATTTAATCTCCTCAATAACTTGATTACCTCTGATATAATATGAGAAAATGAAAGCTTAGAGATCTTAGAGAAATGAGCCTTCAAATTTCACAGCTTGTGACCTAGATCAAGCTCACTCTAATTTCAGCACACACGGCCCTCTTCACTGCATTATGTCATATCCCAGGCTGTGGGCTGTGGGGATGAACATGGCAGACACTGGCTTCATCCTCAGAGAGACAGCACACATCCCCTAGGTTCATCACTACTTTTTGTCTCTAATGTTTACATTTTTAGTTAGTATGTGTAAGTAATGGACATAGTAACTGTGTGGTTTTACAGAATACAGTAAGACATTTTGATTCACATGTAAAATGCATAATGATTTGATATGAAAAACTCAAATATCTACATAATTTCCTTGTGTGAGAAGAACATTTAAAACTGTGCCTATTACTTGGACATATTTGTAGCTGTTAGCTACAGTTGTCTACCATGCTAGAGACTTGAGGAGCTTTTCCTTCCACCAAACTGCATCCTTGCATCTACTAGACACTTCTTGTTCCTTCTTCCTCATTCTCTTCCTAGGCCAGGAAAACCACTTTTCACTTCCTGCTTCCTTGAGATGGACTTAGTTCTGCAAGTGAGCTCACTCCTGCTCTTAGAGACAGAGCAAAGAATAGCAGCAAGAGAGGGTGGCAGAAGGGATTTGAGCACAGGCCTGTCTTCGTGGCTCACAAACATGTCGGTATGACAGCTACACTGGATATTCCAATGGGGACCCGGCTGCTTGCTCCCCACATGGTTTTACAGAGATCAGACATGAGTTTTTCCTACTAATGATGCGGCTGGGCTCACGCAGCCTAACTTGTGTTCCACTGAGCTGTGGTTCTTCCACTGCCTACAGAAGAACACATTCAGCTATGAGAAAATTATAAAGGAAAAGAAAGCGTATTCCAGACTTGTTTCCTAGGCTTTGAAATTGCCCTTTCTTCCTTAGAGTCCACAAGGACTGTCTTAGAGAAGGCTGTGTTTCCTGAGCTCCCATTCTCTGAGTGTGCTGAGGACAATGGGTGGCCCTGGAGCACTCAGGAAAGGATGGGAGAAGATCTCATCAGATATAACATGTGTCCAGTGGCGTGACCCCAGTGGGCGGGGTAGTGGGACTTGCTTTATAGGTTGGAGTGTTGACAAAGGCTTCTTATGCTGCCACAGGTAGGGGAGAAGGAGGAGGAAGAGGAAGGGGAGGAGGAGGAGGAAGAGGAAGGGGAGGAGGAGGAGGAAGAGGAAGGGGAGGAGGAGGAGGAAGAGGAAGGGGAGGAGGACAAAGGGTTCCTGGAAGTCTCAGTATTGCCTTTAGCTCGATCTCAGTCTGTGGTTCTATCCTTATGGTTTTTTTTTTCTATTTTTCTGTCTGCTTGGAAATCTTTTGCATCTCAGCTATTGATCACTTATGAATAGATGACACAGGGGGAAAATACTGAGGCTGTGGTTGCGTGTGGGACAGTTATCTCATGTGAGGTGGTCCCATGAACTGGTTGTTGTTTTCATTTGAAAATTCAACATAACAAAAGGAGATGCGTTTGGGTGTTGGTCAACAGGGTGACCTGTGATGGCACCTGTGAAGGCTAATCCTGACAACTCGATGGGTCTGTAGTTAACTAAAAGGCAAGTCTCTGGTTACTCTATAGAGGGCGTCTCTTGACCAGTTCATTACATGTGGGAAGACTCAGTCTGAAAGTAGACAGCACCTTTCCTTGGTTTGGGCTCTGGACCACAGAGAAGATGAAACTAACTGAATACTAAGCATGAATGCTTCCATTTCTCTCTGCCCTTGACTATGGATATGATGTCACTGGCTGCTAAATTCTTGCTGCTTTGACTTCCCCGCTACAATGGACTCTAACCTGGAATTGTAAGCCAAATAACCTATTTTCCTATATGTTGCCTTTTGTCAAAGTTTTTTTTTGAAACCACAGCAACAAAAATGAAACCAAAATGCAGATTTTTATTTTTCTAAGTTTTACTCTAAGAAATACGTATGATCTAATTGCTTGATTCCTTTCATAATGTTAATTTTATATTTGAAAAATTATCTATGCAATATTCTGCATTACCTTAATTTACTATCTGGATTCCATTCTTTTTCTGAGGTTGCCAAACATTTAACTATCCCGGCAGCTGTATCTGCTCACAACTTGTGGAGGCAAGAGCTGTCTCAGTCTGTTCAAGAGAGTGAGCATGCTGAGGGCAGGACTCATGCATGGCTGATTGCTTTGCAGTATTTGCAGCACACTGTGGGGCTTACAATAGATATTTAATAAACACTTCACAAATGACCACCTCCCCTGTTTAATTATGTAAGTGTATTAGCTAAATGCATCAAGATTTTAAAGAACAAGGCATGTGTATAAACATAATTGAAGTCCAGATGTCACACCTTACAAAGATTGTCATCTTGGTTTCTAGCATCTTAGGTATCTTAGAACAATTGTAATACCCAAAATCTGCCCTCAAACATATAACAGGTCATGTAAATATAAATAAAGAATGTTCCTTTTCTGAAGTTTGGATTTCTGTCAGAGACAAGACACATCCTATATGACGGTGGTACATGACAGGACAGAGGAAACCTTTGCTGTGAAGCAAACTTGGTACACTGTAAATAGATATCCCTCTCATTGGTTAATAAAGAGTTGAATAGCCTATGGATGAACAGAAAGACATTGGGCAGGAGAGCCAGACTAGGAGGATGCTGGGAAGAAGGGCATACGTTTTGGAGTCACTAGCCAGACATAGAGGAAACAGGATGTGTATGAAATGAGGAAACAAGCCATGAGCCATATGATAGAACTTAGATAAGAAATATGTGTTAATTTAAGTTGAAAGAGCTAGTTAGTAATAAGTCTGATCTATTGGCCAAACATTTATAATCAATATTAAGTCTCTGTGTCGTTTATTTGGGAGCTGCTGATGAGACAGAAACTTTGGCCAACAAACCTAATTACACATTGAAGGATCTCAAGAGAGAAAGCCTGGTGGGGTGGTTTTTTAGCAATGAACTTTGCAAGTTTGACTCTAAGAAGTGTTTAGGATTTAACTGCTTCTCTTTTCACAACGTTTAAAATTCAATTTCCTGTTTGAATTGGCATGATAAATTCATGTCAAAAAGGGTCAGGATTTTATGATAGTTCTCCTAAACTAAGATTGCAATGAGTGTGGAGGTGGAAAGGTCCCAAGGTGAGGGAATCTGTGAACATGTGTGCGCAGTAGGGAGTGAGAACAAGGACTGTGCAGGGCAGATTTCATCCTTAGAGAAACAGAATCACCAGAGCAAGAACTGAAGGTGGGACGGTCCTACCGGGTGTAATGTGTGGGCAGAGTGGATCTAGTGTAAGGAAACAGATGCGTGATATCCTCATGACTCCCAGCACACAGACAACCGCCAGGTCAGCTACGGGGTACTTTTAAAGGAGCCCCCTAGACAATGATGTTCAACTCCGTAACTGGGCTTCACGTTAATGGAAACTTACTTGATGAATATTATGAAACCTACAAGTTTGTTTTTCAGTTATAACATATATTAATAATCTCAGACAATTCACCTCTCATTCTAGGCACCAAAAGTTCTTGCATTAGGACAAAATGGGATCAGCAAACGCATCATCTTTGATTTGTGTGGGTATTCAAGAAACAGTCACAAAAACCAACATCTGAATGTTGATTTTCAGATCTTTATAAGGGACTAGTGCTATAAACATCTCCTCCTCAGTTTCTCCAAAGCTCATTAACCATTTGCCCTATTTTATTCAGGGACTCCACCCCCAACTCTTGCTAGCTCCTTGAGTGTCCTAAGGCAGAAATGTGCCATGTTCCTCTGTGTTTTCTGTTCCATGCAGGTGCCTGATGATCATGCTTTCTGACGGGTTCACCACAGAGCTTGACCTCTTCCTCCCTCCCTCAGAGAGCTCCCAGCTACAGGCAGATACTTCCTGCTGTCTGCTGCTTTCAATTGGGAGAACAGGGGCAATGTCCCTGAAACTGTAAATTGTATAGGGTCCTGCTTTATGTATGATGCATTAATAGTTGAAATAAATATCTCTTGTGTCTTTAAGAAATGTGTTAAGCTTTTAAATACAGAACAACTTAATACAAGCAAACTCAAAATCAGTTAATGGTAGCAGTGTGCTTGCTGCCACAACTTTACTAGGCCAGGCAGATGCAAAGGCTTCTTACCGCATAGTAAGAAATTCCAAATCTCACTTCTCAAACAATTGGTGTAACTAGACAGAAATATGAATCACTATACAGCTAGCCTGCCATGCATTTGGGTTCTGAGACAGCTAGAGGGGCTGAGCTGGAAGAAGCAGGAATTTTCCTGTCCGTCTTTCCCTCTGGCTGTGGTCGTCCATCCCGAGAAGATGGACACTGGTCTGAGGAAACGCTAGCAGCACTGTTGGCTCACGGGACTTCCATTTCTTTCCTGACCCCTTCTAGACTATATTCTTCATTTTCTCATGCTTAATCAGAATTGTAGAAACGAGCTTGGTGTTCCTCAGGTATAGAATGTTGTACTTGAAACACTCCAAAGGAAATGTTAAAGAATGCTTAAAATTAGGCTGGTTGTTCTAGCAACAAAGTCAAGCACCTGGGCGGTTTGAGCGATGGCAGCTGGGGCAGGTGGACAGTATGGAGGAAGGTAACTGGGTCCCAAACTTTGCCCAAGAACTTGGCTTTGACTAATGGTGCCAGCAACACATAGTGATCATTAAAGACATTACAGTGAAGCTTGGACATCAATCATTTCAATTTCTGAATTTATAGACAAGACATTTTCTTCATATAACTCCTTTTTATAGGTAAAAATTCCACTGGCTTTCAGTGGAAACTACAAATACTTGCTTACTTGGCATCAAGTGAGACAGACATGAGGTTGGGGTGGATATGAGTTTGGACACAGCAAATGATTATGCTAGTATTATAATTCTTTATTTTTGGCTGCTAGCAATTTGCTTGTATCCCTTGGAACAAAGAAAACCTGACGATGGCTAGGACGATGACGAAACTGCAGACCATGGTGATTTTGATCAATGCACTCAGAATTATGCAATAATGGGTGACATAAGGGGAGATGAGCGGTGGAAAATAAAGAAGATATGGTTATGTATTTACTTGTATCGAAAACAGTTTTTCATACAATATATGCTGATCACAGTTTTCCTTCTTCCACCTCAAATTCTCATTAAAATACTTGCAAACCCAATGTAAGAACACATCACAAAGCTCTTCCACCACGAACAGGTAGGCTTCACCCCGGAGACGCAGGGATGGCCCAGCCTATGTAAATCAGTACAGTGATCCACCACATAAATGGACTGAAAGACAGAAACCACGTGATCATCTCGTCAGGCACAGAAAAGGCCTCAGAAAATCCAGCACCCCTTCGTGAATGCAAGCCTTGGAGAGATTAGGGATAGAAAGAACATACCTCAATTTAATAAAGATGATTACAGCAGACCCATGGTTGATGTTAACCTAAAGGCACAAAGACTCTTGAAAATATCTCAGGATCCTGGAAATATTCCAATCTCTGACACAGCCTGAAGTGACGTGGAATAGAATTTGTATAGGAAGGCAGGGCTCAGGGAACATGACCCGTGGATTTTCGAGTTAACTTTCTAAAAGCAAAGTAGAAACAAGGAAACTAAACAGGCAGGACGGGGACCAGATTCTAGAGAGAAAGAGCAAAGTGTGAAAGGCATTCAAGAGTGGGGAGAGCATCCGCAGGCTGGAGCAAGACAGGGGGCTTGGCTGGAGGATTGCAGCTGGGCAGAAGGGGCTGAGTCAAGGCTGGGAAAGAAGTGGGAGCAAGAACAAGCAAGGTTTGGCAAAGACTGCAGTGTTTCAAAGCCAGGCGGGTGGCTCTTTGAAGAACGTCAGGTCACAGATGAAGGGGCGTCTGTATTGTAGGACAGTGTGTTTTACCACACTCCTGCGAACGTGTGGTCCTGGGGAGAAGACTGGTGAGTCAGTCGTGACGTTGCCGCGGAAATCCAGTGAGATAACCTCAGGGGCAGAGTCGCGGAGACGGTCAGAAGAGGGTTGTGGCAAAAGAACGAAAATAGAAGAGTGTGGGATCCAGTGGGGAAGACTGTGGATCACAGCCCCTGGCTGTCCAAGGGGGAGGGCGGGCTTGGTGGTTCCGGCACCGGAAACTGAAAGAGGGCCGATGTTCAGAGGAGGGGCTCGTCGAGAGGGTCCTAGATGTCATAACGGGGAGAGATGGAGTGGCACCATCAAATGTGAAGTGTTTGTAAGTCATCTGCAAGCTAAACAAGACACATACTCAGGACTCAGGCTCTACAGATGAAACTGGGATCTGAGAAGGTTAGTGGGAAAAGTAGACCCCAGGGGTTCAGGACTAACCCTAGCAGGGCCCCAGCATGCCATGGGCTAGGCGAGCAGCCTGGGGAGAGAGAAGGGCTAGGAAGATGGAGTCTAGGAGGACAGTGGCGTCCCTGGATCCGGGGAGAGAGAAGGACTAGGAAGATGGAGTTCTAGAAGGACGGCGGTGGCGTCCTTGAGAGAAGTAGAGTATGTAGGGCGTCCCAGCATGCTTGTGAGTGGAGCCACTGCTGCCGTAAACGCGAGGGCAGCTCAAGGCTCAGGCCGTCCACCTGTCCATTTTCCTACACACGTTCAGTCTGTAATCTTATGTAGCCATGGCCAACATTTATCTGAAGAAAAATTTCCGCAATTCTTCTTTTAATTTTTTTTAAAAAACAAGAACAATGTCATCGTAGTAATTTGGTAATGTATTTCTGAGACATATGTGTGATTGGGAGAGGAGATTAAAATTGAGTGGAAAATAAACATTTTATTAAGAAAAAATGTAAGTTGAAAATTTTCCATTATTTCTATAGTGAATGAATATGAACAGAGGCTTTTACATAAAGAATTCAATTGCCCAGTAAGGTATTTTAGAGTATAAACATGTATATTACAACTAATGCTATAAAACATATATGTTAAAGCCATGTCCCAGAGAAATGAAAAGGGTTTCTGGGAGATTCTGTGACCTGTTTTCTTGGCCTGCTGTGTTGCCGCATGACATCTAGGTGCACCTACGCGTGCTTTCCGTTTCCTTTGTCATTTAAGGCTTTTGTCTTCTCTTACAGAGACATACGTGGAGTGGGCTTCGCTCCTGGCTATGCACCTCAGTATGTAATTTTTACAGCTGTTTCTCAGCTGTTAATATATTTCTGCAGAATATGTGTAAATAGACACCAGCAAACTGTCTAAAAGTTATTCAGCCAGCCAGTGAACCATGTAATCTGTTGGTGAGTGAGATATTTTCCTCATCTCTACCCTCCGAGTAGCATCTAGACTCCGAGAGCCAGCTCGTGTTCTGTTGGGGCATGCCTGATCTCACTATATTATCACTTCCGGGAGAGGGAATTTGGATAATGACCATCTGGTTTAGAAAAATAGACAGTATTTAGTGCCTTGAACACTGGTAAGGTGGGACTTTTGAGCTGGCATTTGGTTCTGTCCTTGGGTAATTTCATTCTCTGCACTCATCACTGTTCCTTCTCTTCTAACAACGTAAGTTAGAAATAACCTTGCTAATTAACGTCTATTTTTAGCTTGATGACATGACACAGCCAAGACAGAGTGAGAACATTCCAGAGCCACCAGCGCACAGGCAGCGAAGGGAACGATGTTTAAAGGCAACACTTGGAGGTGGACTTGGAGCATACGCCTACTCTGAATAGTCAGCTTCAGGAAGGCGCCTGCTTGGGGGTTCACTTCTTAGGTTTTCTTTGGCATAGACAGTCAGGGCACCTCTCTGGGAGGCTTCCGTTGGTTCGCTGTTACCCTGGCAATGAGTGAGTTCCCTCAACACTCAAGCTCCTCACTCTTCTTCCACATTCAATACACTGCCTCTTCCGTGTGCCTATACGGTCTCTCCCCCTCCTCTGTGACTCTGGGAACGCTGTTCCCCCCACTCTCAAGCCCCATTCCTGTCGACTTTATCAATTCTGCTCACATTCTTTCTTGTTAAAGGGGCTTTTGCTGACCTCTCCTGGCTGGGCGGTGTTCCACCTGCACTCCATAAGGCCGCTAACACCTTCTTTAATAATAATCACATGCGCTTTACTTGCCTCCAAGCCCGAAAACTCCCATTTATGGGATTGCTGGGCAGGTTAGCCAAGTCAGTGACAAAGAGGGACAAGGATAAATCCTAGGACAAAACGGAGGGGGTCCAAGTTCCCACAGAATGGCCTGAGGCTCACGCACTCTCTTCAAGGTTGTCCCCTAAGGTTGGTAACCTTCCTAAGTGCGGTCCCGGATAGACTCTCTGTTTCTCTCTTCTTAGAAGGCAACTGTACTCTCCTGATGTGGTAACGCCTAGGCGTGTGGGCTCCATCGTTCAGCTATGTGGAGCTTGGGTAGGACCTGTGAGGCTGGGCGGATGGAATGAGAGGAAGGCTGGTGAGAGAGGACGCCTCCTTATCTTCTCCTCCTCTCTAAATCTCTATTTCTGTTACATCAACAAGGGACAGGTTGGCACTTACATGACTTGGGTACAGTAGGTTTGCCTTCCCCACTGGGTTGAACATTCCTAGAAAGTACAAATACTTTACATGTATTTTGTACATGTGTGTACGTATACAGGTGTCTGTTACATGTGTGTGTATGTATGGGTTTCTGTATTACATGTATATGTATGCATGTGTCTATAATAAGAGAAGTCCTATCACAGTTCTTGGCACATATGAACACTCAAAAATCAGCTGAGGGACCGGAGAGTCGGCTCAGTGGTTAGGACAACCTGCTGCTCTTGCAGAGGACCTAGGTTTAATCCCCACTACCCACATGGTGTTTCACAAGTGTCTAACTCCAGTTCTAGGGGATCCGATGCCCTCTTCTGGCCTCTACAGGAATCAGGCAAGCACATGGTACATAGACATACAAGCAAGCAAAACACCCATACACATAAAAAATAATGATTAAAAAAACAGTGGATTTATGGTTTATTGAGTGACTTATTATTCGGTGAATCCTTACGTTAAGTTCAATAGTTGGTTATGAGTGCTTCCTATGTTCCAGACACGGTGTCACCAGACTCAGCAAATACAGAGATGGCTCAGTGGTGGACTGCAACTTTACAATTTTAAAGAAAGTTCTAGAATGAACTCTGCAAGAACTTGTCTACTTGGCTGGAGGGTGATGCAGAGGTGAATCAGTGGGTAAGAGCACTGGCTTTGCAAGCCTTAGGACATGGTGTGGATTCTACCACCCATGTGAAACAGCCCAGCATGGAACCCACTAACTCTGGGACTGCGGAGGAAAGGCAGGAGAATCTCCTGTGCTTGCTGGTTACCAGCCTAGCCCCAGGTTCAGAGAGGCCCTGTTTCAGAGGGATACGACAGGAAGTTACAGACAGGGTTCTGGCCTCCATAAACACATGGTACACACATCCATATACACTATACTCAATGTACACACATGCACACAAACACACTGGAGATGATGTTGGGGTATGGCTCATGAAACTAACTTCTGCAAACATTCAGGATCTTGAGGACTCCTTCATGGGAGGGATGGGTGAGACTTGAATCAAAATGTGGAGAAACTGGTGGGCCTTCAATAGAAGGGAGAACTCGGGCAGCAGGAACGCGAGAAGACAAAGACTGTTTTCTGTGAGTGTGGTTTAACTCATGAGGCACTGAAAACCATATTTTTTGTGAGCGAAACTTGATGATCTTTTATTATTTTTCCAAACTGGGCATTGGTAAACAACAAACTTTACCACTCTTGTTCAAAGAACTACTTAAATGAAATAGATCACTCAGTGATTCCTATGGGGGGTGGCGGGAGAGACAGAGAGAGAGAGAGAGAGAGAGAGAGAGAGAGAGAGAGAGAGAGAGAGAGAGAGAGAGAGAGAAGGTAAATATTCTGTCATTAAGACCTGCTTTCAAGTCTCATGACTACAAAATTTTCAGTGGCAAAGGTGGCTGACCTCTGGACTTCCCTGCCTTACAATCTATCTTTGTTTTTTACTGGGCTATCACAGGATTGTTTTCCCGCCCCAGGCTTTCCATGGGTTGAGCCTCACATCAACCAATGGCTTCTCAAATGCTTTGCAGACCTTGCTCATTCAACCTCTCAACTCCAGAGGTGGGGAGGGGGCAGGTAGCTTTGTCTTGGCGGCATGAATAGGAAGCGCAGGGGCAGAGAGGTTAAGTGAGTGTAAGGGATCACAGGAGGGGTCAGTGGCTGAGTGTGAAAAGGGACTGGGCTTCCAGGCTTCAGTCAGAGGCTCTGTCCACTCCCTCCACTGTGCAGGGCCTGCGGCTCTGCATGTCAGGCAGAAAAGGAAGCCAGGCCTCAGCATTCTGATGGGTGAATTAAACAGTGAGATGACCGAGGGAAGAATTATTTCCTCTAAGTGTTGCGGAATAGCTTGCCTTTTGCTATTTGTGTTTTATCAAATAAGATTTTTATATGAGGTCTTTTATTTATATATTTATTTTATAGAATGAGATATTCAAGTTTCCCACATGCAAAGCAACATGGGGAGTGGGCATTAGGACGTCTGAAAGGCTGTGCCAGAGCCATGCCTGCTTTCCCCTTGCCACCTTACACCTCCATCTGATCCTAGATGTCCACACGTGTCACAGATCTTAGGGGCCATGTCTTGTCCCCATCGCCCTGGTACTTTTGCTGCTTTTAGTATGTTGATACCTCGTAACACCTCAGCAACTTTCTGAGTACCACAAACTGCAGAAACTAGCAAGTTTCGAGTTCTGCTCCAGCTTTTCTTAGTTGCTTGATGCACAGTCTGGGCTGCTTCTGACCCCACTTCTTCCTTGCACCCTGACTCCTGAAGTCTGTCAGCCAAAACCCCCTCCCACAAGTCAGTCTCAGAGACCAGTCTTCGCTTCAAGTTCCCCTGCACAGTAAGTTTCCCGAGAAGCATCACAAGTCTAAAAGCAGTTTCAGACAAACGGCATCACGACCCGGGGCTATTGTCCTGGAGTCTGATTGCTCGCTCTACAGTTGGGCTTCCCGCGTTTCTGGCCTGACCTCACATTTTCTTCAAATCTTGACCCTACAGAGGAGTTCTAATGAAACAGTGGATTGCTTTCTGCCCCACTAGAGAGAGACAATTGAATATAAGGTCCATTAAATTCAGAGAACTGAAGACCTTTCCTGTGTGGGTTTCTAGATAAATCTGCCTCTCCCATATACATTTTTAATGACAATGTGGTCTCAAACACAGTGTTATTCAGCACTAAATCAAAGCTGACTCGCGGAGAAATACTGTTTGATTCTATTTAGCCCACATTTCCCTCCCCACTTTAGGGTGTCTGCCGGTGCACATGGGGGTTGCATAATGCGCTCTGAATACATTCTTATGAGTATTGAAACACAGAGCCCTCCGTGACCCCCAGAGCCCTCCGCTGATCACTGGTGTTTGTTGTAGGAGGAAGGCAAACACGAGCATAGAAGTGTGATTGAACAGAGGCGCTTCAGAAATGTCTCTGGGCTTTTGTTCCGGGCCTGCACAGCGGTAGGGGGCTCCCGTCCTCAGAAGGCATGCTTATGCAAGTGTTAAGAACGGGCTGGGCTCGGATGAGAAGCTAAACTTCAGAGCCCTTCATCGTTAGCTGCCAGTGGTAGAGATTAGCGATCCTACTGCAGGATTACAGACGGAAAGGGTGCCAGTGTTGGCTAATTGTTCATTAATGCTCGGAAAATAAGCCAGCTGGAGGAACACAGACCATTGTCCGTTCTCTCCAAGGGAAACGAGATGGGATGGCCCTTCAACGGTCGCATTGATGCCAGAGGAGAAAACACACATGTGCACCACTCCCCCAAGACCTACTCTCGATGTGAAATATTTAATTAAAAACTGTTATATCCTTATAAGCAATGCTAAAGTTGCCATTGTGTCTTCTGTTCGGGGTTGACCTTGTCTCAAAGATCCCTTCCTTCACATGCTTAGCTTTTTCAGATTTTCTCCGAAGCAGGAAATACAACTGAATTCCTAGAGGGACCCTAGGTAACGGAAAAACTCTACATGTCTCAGAATTGGTATTTTGAGATATAATAGGCATATTAAGGAGTTTGGGCCCATCTCTCTTTGCAGGCTATTAAGTGTGTTCAGTATGGTGATGTGTCCCCTCCACCCCTAGGTACAAACAGACAATAATGGTGAACAATGTACCTGATGTCACTGCTACCCCCGTGAGGAAGAAAGCCAGCCCCATCTGCCTTATTCTAGAAAAAGTCTTTAAAACGTCAACATCAAGGCCTGAGATGCTGCTCTGGAACATGCTACCTCCAGTCCTCCAAAGCTGGGGTCACTGATCCAAGCTGAGTTTGTGCTGTGTGCAAAGGTGAGGATCCCACAGAAGGGGTGGGGGTTCATGCTCTCTTTACACAATGGGGCAAAGGTGAGTTGGGATGAGGAAGAGAAACTGGCACAGGGAGAGGCTCTCAGAGTTAGCCGAGACAGGTTGGGGATTCAGGCATGGCACCTGAAGTGGTGATGCCGGGGCAGAGCCCTGCAGGCAGGGGGCGGGGACCGAGCAGAAGCTGGAGCTTGTGCAAGATCCCAGTGTGCAGAGACATCTCAGTGGCTCAAGCCGCACTACAGAGGAGAACTCCGCTTAGCCACGTGCAGAGGTGGCCTTCCTGAGAGGACGGTAGATGTCTGCTTCCTGTTGTCAGATGAGCTGTGCTGTGCATTGGCAGGTGAGCAAGGCATGTTGCTGATGAGCTTGGAATGTTGGTGTATGAGAAACGTGGTCTAGCCCCTGCTTCCCTCTCCTTCACTACCTCCTCCCCCTTGTCTGTTACTAGGCTGAAGTCACGCCAGCCTCACAGTTGTCTTACAGTTATTTCTCGAACACTCCCTTCATGGCCCTGCTCCCTCTCTCTCTCTCCCTCTCTCTTTCTCTCTCACTCTGTGTGTGTGTGTATGTGTGTGTGTGTATGTGTGTGTGTGTGTTTGTCTGCCTTCCCTAACAGTTGTCACCTAATCTCTTTGAGGCAGGGACTCTGACCAACGCTGGAGCCCACCAATTCAGCTAGACAGTCTGGACAGAGAACCCCGGGGACCCTCCTAACTTGGCCTTTTAGCACTAGGATTATGGGTACACACACTGTACAGAGCTCTGTACTTAAAGTGTGGGTTCTGGGGGTCAGACTGAGATTCTCACGTTTGCACAGCAAGCACTTCACCCATGGGGCACCCCAGACCCTTTCGTGCACAGTCTGACGTCTGTGGACCCTTCACTCATCCAACAGCTATTTATTCACTGGTTCGCAGTTACCAGCTCGAGGCACCACTGGTGTAGTAGGAAAGACAGTCAAAGCTCCTGCCCCTTGTCCATCCTAATGTCGCCCTTTCCCACCAGATCTGCTTCCCACCATGGTTCACAGGAGTCACCAATGAAGATGTTCTCTTGTGCTTGTTTTCCACAAACACAGTCATGTGAGGAGGGCTGAGCTCCTCTCATTCATTCCCCACCTCCAGGAGAGCAGCGCCCAGCACACAGTAGGCACTTTGATAACACCAAAAGACCAGTATGCAGAGAAGAAGAAAGCCAGACTCATTAGTAACGAGACAGCAGCAGAGTGCAGCGGGAGGTGGTGTTAGCCAAAGGTGGGAGGAGGGTGGTGTTAGTCTAAGGCGCCAACTGTTCATTAAGGCTTGTTCCCTGGATGTCAGGGACACATAACATCACCAGACTCTGCAGCCACACTGTGGTGCTGGCTTCCAAGGCTCTGCTTTCATTTTGCTTAGAGGGTAGATACATTAAAGTGACGGAGTCTGTTGAATCTTTCGTGTATCGCTTTATAGAAATGCTCTTAGGTGACCAACAGTCAAGACACTGTCAGGCCCCTCAGTGTCCTTCAGTCCCCCAGCTAAGCAGCTGTCGTGCAGAATTGGAGGTTGTAGCCACAGGAAATGCCACTGCTTTCTGGTTGCTGTTTTATCTAACGCTAGAATGAGAAGAACCGAGGCCCTCTGTTTATGTGCTGGGCTCTGAGCACCATACAAGAGTCCAATCTATTTGTCTTCATAACACGCTGCTCAGGGAGCAGAGTCAGACTTGTGGTATGATTCATTGTTTAAATCAGTTGGGAAATTGTGAGGGGCATGACAAGTGGCCCACCCCTGTCAGGCTGTTTCAGGACAGACTGAATGTGACCCGACAAGGTTCTGCATCAAACCCGAGTCTGGGTTGTCAGCTGAGCTGTCTGCGCTGTCCCTCACAGGTAGTAGGTTGCGCTGATGGTACTGCTTATCAGGCAAGGAGCTCCGGCCAAGTTAAAGCAGAGGTTCATCTGGCATGTTGGACTATTGTCCAGTGGCCCCCGTTCTGGCCTCCGCTGTGATCCCTGCTAATTCCTAGCTAGGTCTTTTTGTCTGGCTTCTTTTAATTCTTTCTTGAAACCATGCAGATTCCTGATGAGAAATAAAGCAAGCGACAAAAAACCAGGGCCAGCTCACCCTGGCCTCTTGAGGCTGCCCTGCTTCTGGTGTGATGTAGAGAAAATATTATAAGTGGTAGGACAACCTGCAAACCCTGGCTTTCCAGCTAACCCTGTTTTGAAGCGCAGGGACTACTGCTGTAGTTGAACTTCCATGGGTGGCTATGAAGGAGTGTGGTCTCCAAAGATGCTGCATCTACATCACCATAGTCAGTGCCTGCCTGGATTGTGCTAAAGAACGATTCTATTTTAGCATATATGTCATTCAGAAGACTCTGTTTGGGCATTGGTATTGCAGTATGAAAAGAGGAGATTCTGCAGTTTGACCAAAAGATGAGCAATGGGCAAAGAAAGTAAAGAAGAGAGAATGGTTTGAAAAAGAGAGACTGGGAGGAAAGAGAAGGGAGGGAGGAGGAGAGGGAATAGACATGAGAGGAGAATGGAAAGGGAGAGGAGGGGAAGGGGAGGACAGGGGAGGGGGAGGGAGGGGGACCACTGGGAGTTGGCCCTAATCAATCAGGTCAACATGGCTGTTGATTGGTTTGGAGAGAGAAGCCTAGCGGTGATGGGCCTCAAGGGCTTGGGAAGAGCTGGCCAACAGGTTGGAAGAAAGTTTTCGAGTCTTGACCCAGCTCTACAGCCAGGAAGGGTCTGGTTACATAAGAGTTGGACAGATTGAATGTGGCAGGGTGTATTGTTAGAATCAGCCTTAGCAAGTTATGGGGTGATCCTGACTCCCTACACCTTGTATCTTAAAAACAGTTTTTAAAAAAGCCTTTCCTCACCTCTCTGCAGCGGTGACGAGCGAAGTTCAGCTTGTGACCATCTAAATATATCAGATTCCCAATGGCATTGTTTGAGCCGCATTTTCACGTCTTCATAGCACAGGTGAACAGGACGGAAGAACCGACTCGTTATCTGCCTTACACGGCTACACACAGGAACCCCGCGTAAAGGCAGGAGCTCTGGAGGTAAATCTGTGGATTCACCTGGTTTTGTCAGCGAGTGTCAGCTAATCCCTCCTCTCCAGAGATACTTTCAAGTACAAAGTCCTTCCCTGATACACGTGCAAACGATTATAAAGGAGACACTAATGTCTGAAAGGCAGGATTTCCGCATCTTAGAACAGATATGCTCACGAGCCCATTAAAGGTCAGTAGGCAGGTTTAACATGTTTTTTTTTCTTTTTCTGGGTGTCTGTGACGGTTTTATAAAGGCTATTCCTCCTACTCTGCATTGGGGATCAGTCTGGAGGGAAAACAATAGGTACTATTTACAATGTCACCCCACTTTCACCATGTGAGGACATGTCAGGAAACCAAGACCACAGCAACAAAAGGTGCTGGCCATTATTTCACGTACCCTCACAGTCCAGAGCACAGTCTGTGAGATTTTCTTCCCTCAAAAACCGTCTACTGACCATATCTCACCAGCAGAAAAAAAAAAAACAAAACAAACAAACAAACAAAAAAACCCTACTGATCCCTGAGAGGGCCTATTGTCTGTTAAATGGACTTGAACCCTTAGAAAACAGCTTTTTCCTCCACCATTGGCCCCACCCGTGATGTTTCGGGCAAATCCAATTATTATCCAGTGCTTGGGAGCATTAGAGATAACTTTCATATCATACAATCATGTAAGTCCAACCTGAATGAAGACTTCTTTCAACCAAAGCATCTCTCCTCTGGTTAGCTGAGGGCTGGGACTGTCACAGAGAGGGAGAAGAGAGCCAGAGACTTCTATTGGTCTTTCAGTTTAGGATATCTCGAGTTTCATAGAGGGAAGAAGGGAAAGGGGGAGAGAGAAAGATTTGTTTTCTTTGGAAACTCCCTTTCTAGCTGTGCGGTGGTGATGCACACCTTTAATCCCAGCATTCAGAAGGCAGAGACAGGCGGATCTCTATGAGTTTGAGGTCAGCCTGGCCTACAAGAGCTAGTTCCAGGACAGGCTCCAAAACTACAGCGGAACCCTGTCATGAAAAACCAAAAGAAAAAAGAAAAAAAAAAAAAGGAAAGAAACTGTGTTCTCTGTCATGTCAGCATTCCACCCTTACCCCATCTTTACAGACACAGCTACACCCTATCTGGGAGAAAAGGCTTCTGCACTATGTCCTCATGACAGAGCTCTATTTTGTCTGAGCTCTTCTTTCCCTAGAAGGGAGTTCTTGTTGAGCAGGCTCCATGGGAGATAGTCAGAGTCGGGCCACCCTGATGTAGGATTCCCCTCTGTATTCTGTGAATATCATTGGTTAATAAAGAAACTGTCTTTGGCCTGCACAGGGAATAGAGGTAGGTGGGGAAAACTAAACAGAAAGCTGGGAGAAAGAAGGAGGAGTTAGAGAGAAGCCATCCAGAGACAGATGCTGGAACTTTAGCCCGTAAGTCACAGCCACATGGCATTACACAGATTACTAGAAATGGGTTAAATTAGGATGTAAGAGCTAGCCAATAAGAAGTTAGAGCTAATAGGCCAAGAAGTAATTTACTTAATACAGTTTCTGTGTGGTTATTTTGTGGCTAAGCGGTTGGGAACAAACTAGCAGCCTCCTCCTACAAACTGTCCCCTTACTCCAACATTGCCCCATCAGTGGGATTGCGCTAGGGTGGCCACCTGCTCCTCTCTTTGGTCTTGCTTTCCTTGGTGGCCCTACTGAGCTTCTAGAAGGCTGACCCTTCCTCTCCCTCACTGTCTTCTCAGGTGTGGACCCACACCTGTGGCTTACCTACAGGTTTTACGGGTTCTGCCCTGGGAAGGCATCTGACTTCGTTTTCAGAATAAGATCTCTTCTTCAGGGAGGGATTCCAGATTATCTGTGAGTCTTCTCTGGGATCCCATCCATGAGGATGGAGTTGGACATGCTCAGCCCCTCGGCATTCCCCACTTCAATTTCTTCTCTCTCCTCAAGTGTCTTCTCCATAAACACCAAACAATCGTCTATCAGGCCAGCGATAGCGGCGAACTGTTGTGCACCCTGAATGCAATTTTACAGGGATACAACCTGCACTCCACTTTACAGCGAGACACATTTGTAACCTATAATTGTTAGAATTTTACCTGAAAGCTGTGGATGGCAGAGAAACTTCCATCTTGCCTTCAGCCCACTGGCATTTACAACCTTTAACAATGGTGCCTCCATCTTTTTTTCTTGTTTTGCATCTGAGCTCACCTCTCCTGCAATCCTGGTACAATCTAGCCATAACAGTTCCTCTTCACTACTTCTCTCTCTCCCAGCTGCAAATGCAACACACACACACACACACACACACACACACACAATGTATACATTTTTCAGTTTCAATACCTTTGCACCATTTTTGCTTGTTGAACGTTTGCTCATCCTTGCAGGCCCTGTTTGACTAACACTTCCTCCAGGGAACTTTCTCAGGTCTGCCTCATCCAACTGAGCCTGCTTAGACCCAGCACTCACGTGCATAACTTTTTTGTTTTTATTATAGAGTGCAGTGGGTTCTTTCTTAACACACTGGAGACGCTGGGATGTTCTTCTTCATAGGAAATGTGTGTCTGCCTGCCACACACAATCATGGGTTTCGCCTCTTTCTTGCATCACCCAAAGCTGTTCACTGTCATCCTCAGGGTTGGGCTGCGTTCGATGACAGAAGAGGAAGTTGAGAAAGTCACAATTATCGACAGCGAGAGAGGTATTCTGGGAGGGCAGGTGGAGTAGAGACATGTGGCTTTTAAGGTTAGTTCAGAGAAGCACACACTGGGAGCTAACCGAAAGATGAAGGTAGCAGAATCCTTCCCCTGTTTGGGGAGACAACGTCTCATGAAGGAATGCAACAGTCAACACAGGAAAAGCTCATTTCTTCATTTCACCAAAGTTTATTGCATGTCCACAAGACAAATCTGCACTCACAAAGAAGCAAGCAGCAAGTTTAGCAAAATGGAAACAAGGCTGTAGCAAATGTCCCAATCTCCTTCGGGAGCAGAGAGACAACTGGAAATGCTGTTTGATTCCTATGTATTCACAAAGGCCTTGTCAAGAATTCTAGGACACAGGGAATGAAGAGAGGGCTCGGAAGTTAAGAGAAGAGGACCTGGGTTCATGTCCCAGCATCCACATGGCAACTCACAACTGTCTCCAGAGAAACTGAAACCCCCTTGTGACTTCTGCGGGCTCACGGACACGGAACACAGCACATACATACATGCAGGGAAATACCCGTATACATCAAATTAAAAAACATTTAAAAATAACTCTAGAAAATGGTTGCAGAATTAGAAAATGAGTGTAACACAGAGCAGTTGGCACACACTCACACATGCACACACTCACCCTACCCCACAAGCTTGCATGTAACACAGAGCAGTTGGCACACATGTAGACACTCACACATGGTCACACTCACACATGCACACACTCACATGCACACACTCACATGCACACACTCACACGCACACACTCACACATGTGCACACTCACACATGCACACTCACACACATGCACACTCACACATGCACACTCACACACACGCACACTCACACACATGCACACTCACACATTCCCACACTCACACATGCACACACTCACACATGCGCACACACTCACACACATGCACACACTCACACATGCCCACACTCACACATGCACACACTCACACATGCACACACTCACACATGCCCACACTCACACATGCGCACACTCACTCGCCCCTAACCCTCGTGGCCCGAGAAGCTCCACTCTGTTCACTTCTGAGGCAGGACTTGTAGCTGGAGCTATGAAGCTTTGATGCGACTGTTTTTAGCGTAGACAGTGACTGTTGATTAGCACAGTTGTCGCCCTGTATGGTATTTAAAACCCAGTCGAAGCCAGCGCACACTGACGAGACAGTGTGCTGCCTTCCCACGTGTGGGAGAATACACTTTAAAACTTTCAGTTATTTTTATAAATATTTCAGTTTTCAAAATAGAAAATCGTGTCCACAAATAAGAGAACTTTATGGATAAATAAGCATACACATACACACCCTCTAAATTAAATTTCATTTTGTTATTTTTGTTTATTTTGTTAAATTTCAGATCTATGCTCTTTGAATTATTTTGAATAATTTTATATAAAACTTATACGGTAATTATACAGCAATGACTACAAATCTTGTTGAAAATGTCCCCCTTTCACTAATGGCAGAAATATAATGGCATTGCCGCTCTGTCCTTTGATTTGACTAAGAACTAAGGAGTCTCAGCCAAGCACTGTGGCACATGCCTGTAATACCAACATTTGGAAGACAAAGACAGGGGATATAGCTTGGGATATATAGTGAGTTCCAAACCAGCCAAGACTATATAGTAAAACCTATCTCAGAATAAAAGTCTCTATAGAATAACTAAGCCAAAGTAGTACTGAAATTCTCAAGGATATTAATTGTATACAAATATATTAATATATATATATATATAATTGGGTTATATTATATAATTCTGAAGGATTGTCTTAGGGTTTTTATTGCTGTGAAGAGACACCATGACCATTGCAACTCTTATAAGGAAAACAATTAATTGGGGTGGCTCGCTTACAGTTCCAAAGGTTCCGTCTGTTATCGTGATGGGGAACATGTTGACTTGCAAGCAGACTTGGTGCTGGCTACATCTTGTAGGCAACGGGAAGGGTCTGTGGCAGCGGGTGGTATCTTGAGCATAAGAGACCTCAAAGGCCACTCCTACAGGGAGACACTTCCTCCAACAAGGCCACATCTCCTAATAGTGCCATTTCCTTTGGAGTCCATTTTCTTTCAAACCACCACAAGGATATCAATCGCATGCAACATTTAGCTTCATGTGGATACACAGCAAATTAAATACTCTTTTCTCCTCCTGATGTCATACAGAATCTTGTCAATAATAGGACACCAGTAAGTCTGTTAATGGCAACTCATTTCTTGGTTCCAGTATCCTAGTGTCCTAGTATGAGAAAACTGAAAACTTCTCTCTTCCACGGAAAAAGCTCTACTACAGGAAGCATTGTATACCAAGGATGGCTTCAATAGAAGCTGCTTACTTGAAGTAAAAGCAGACACAACATGGTTGGAAATGTCAACTTCAGCGCCCTCTGTGTGTATTTTAATGGTGAGAGCTAACATCTCATTAGTACAGACGTGCATTTGCATGTATTCCTGTGTTTGCTCCAGATCCCCAAGCACAGCGCATCACACAGAACACGGTTTTATGAAGCGTCGGGGAGATTTTCATGGGAGCTTCTGTGCGACAACAGTGCTCTCAGCATGGGAATGTTTCCAGATGTCTTATGAATAGTAGTGACGAGCTTCTTAAGAACATAGTTATTTGGAGGTCTGGAGAGGAGGCGGTTGGTCAAGTTCTTGTCATGCCACATGAGGGTCTGAGTTCAGATCTCCAGCGCTCACGTGATCGTAATAGTAACCACAGTCATGAAAAGCCTGGCTCAGCTGTGTGGTCTTCTCAGCGCTGGGCCAGGGAAGCCAGGGTGGCCTCTGAGACTCACTGGCGGGCTGGCCAAGATGGGTGGGTGAGATCCAGGGTAAAAGAAAGTTCATGTCTCACCGAGAAAGTGACTGAGGAAACTACCTGATATCCACTATGGGCTTCCACATACATGTGTGCATGTGTGTGCATACCCAAACGTGCACCACAAGAACATGGACACACAACACCCACTCACACACAATCACATGCACTTACACAAGGATACAGTTATTTTCCATCTCGAGATGTAGGATAGTTACACGGCGCTTCCCTATTATGTGTGAGACCCCTGGCTCAATCCCCACCACTGTGAACAAAAGGGCTATAGTTTATTTCATGGTCTTTACTTAATGTTTTTTTTTCTGAGTTTGAATTTGTTATCTTTAAAGTAACCATTATTTTTGTATGTCCATAACCAAATCCATAAGTCTATTTCAGAAACAATCTTCATGAAAAATAATTAGCGAACTGAATAACAGGACTCAGATGGTCTTCCCAGCATGCAGAGGAATGGCTCTATTGGATGACCAGTAAATCAGCTAGGGTTTCTCACAAACTTTCTCAGACCACTGTCCATGGGCAATCAATACCCTTCCATGCCCACAGTAAGGATTCACTGGCCAAATCAATTTAGAAGCACTAATTTAATTAGTGTCTCTAAATTGAAGTCAAACAAATTTATTTACTATTTGACTTCCCAGAGTATTTTAAATCCAATCACTTTGTGAAGCTCTATGTGTTTGGCTGGGATGAGGCATTTCCAAACACACAGGATCATGGCATCGTGGTGTGAGCATGATGCATTTCTATAGAGCGTGCTTTGGTGGAGACGTGGATGCGTGTTCTGTAGCGTGCTTTGGTGGAGAAGGGGATGCGTGTTCTGTAGAGTGTGCTTTAGTGAAGACGTGGATGCGTGTTCTGTAGAGTGTGCTTTAGTGAAGACATGGATGCGTGTTCTGTAGAGCGTGCTTCGGTGGAGACATGGATGCATGTTCTGTAGAGTGTGCTTTGGTGGAGACATGGATGCGTGTTCTGTAGAGTGTGCTTTGGTGGAGATGTAGATGCGTGTTCTGTAGAGTGTGCTTTGGTGGAGATGTAGATGCGTGTTCTGTAGAGCGTGCTTCGGTGGAGACATGGATGCGTGTTCTGTAGAGTGTGCTTTAGTGGAGACGTGGATGCGTGTTCTGTAGAGCGTGCTTTGGTGGAGACGTGGATGCGTGTTCTGTAGAGCGTGCTTTGGTGAAGATGAATGCTTTTGTCCTATCAGGTCTTTTCCATACATTGTCTGGAGAACAACGTCTCATTCATCCAAATTTCTCTATTTGGGAATTAGGAGGACATGCTATCAAACTTTGGGGAGGACAGATATCAGTTCATATCATACTTAGAATGTGCAGTTGGTGTGACTGTACCTCCAGTTCACTGGCTGGGGAGGGGGGCAAACAAGATACTTTCTCAGAAACAGAGATGGCAGTCTAATTTGGAAGGGAGATACATAGAGTAATCATTTCAATGTAGCAATAACTGACTGGCAAGAAGCACAGAGAATAGACCAGAAGCTGAAAGAAGGGTCACGGCCACAGGCAGAAACTCTTAAAGAAGGGGTTGGGATTAAGAACTTGGGAGGTGGGAAGAAGTAGCTTCCAGGCAGTGTTATGACCACAAAACTCAGGTAAGGCTGGTGAGGAAACTACCTGTGTTTGACTCTTGATGTTACCGAGGGGACTGTGGAAGGTGCCTGTGTGGAAGGCACAGAAGGCTATGATGTTGGGAATGGGAAGCCTATTAAAGCCCTCAGAACAACCCCTGCACTCACCACACCCACACACGGCTTTTGAACAGTGACTACCACCGCTCTCAGGAGTGAACTATAGATAGCGGGGAAATTTATTACATTAAAGCAAACACATATCTGAAAGTGCCTCAGATGACTTAATTTGGATCTGTGACGACGGGAAAGAAGACAGCTCTGCAGTCCAGGAGCAGAGAGGAGCTTCCTGGAGAGCACTTACCCGTCTCGCCCTCTCCATTATACCATAGCTGGCAGCCCAGGAGGGGAGCCTGTGTCTCATTAGCGTCATTAGTTAAAATGTTGATAGAGAGTCAGGGGAGGCAAAGACACAATGGTGTTGTCAAATGGGGGTGGGAGCCCGCAGCCTGGGTCTTGATTTGTATAGCCTATTTTTCTTTTTTAAATGCAGCATACTTTAAATTGCTAAAAAGAGAATCTTTGTTGAGTAAAACACGCTGGGAAAGTACAGATAACCGTTCTGAGGTCTGAGCCAAGCTCTGACTTTCTTCACAAAGCGGTCCCTTACACTTAGCGTTTATGAATACCCAAATCTAGCATTTGCCTTCATCTCCAGCCTTTTTGATTCTGCGTGGCTGTGTTATTTACGTCCTCTCTTATCTTCAAATTCTCCATTGGATATGTTTCCTCTGCCTAAAAGTGTGCTGAAGGCCCCTCTGTTGGGAAAAGCACAATAAAACAAAAGCAGAATAGAAGCGATAGGGAAATCTTTCCTCCATCCGGGAGTCCTCTGGGGCCTCTCATAAGCTCTTCTTTTTCAGGGTACCACCAGGCTGGTTTTAAAATGCTTTCTTGGGGCTAGGGGAAAACTCAGAGAGTAGTCATGCGTGCTTTGTAAAACCTAGGACCTGAGTTTGATTCCTGGATTGGGCGGCCATTTAAAAACTGGGCATGGCAGCGTGTGGGGGTGGGGACAGATCCCAGAAGCTCAAGGACTAGGCAGTCTAGTGGAAACAGGAAGCTGCAGGTTCAGTGAGCAGCCCTGCTTCAAGGGAATAAAGGGTTCATTGACAATGTGATGGTGCAAGACAACACCCGTTGTAACACACACACACACACACACAGAGAGAGAGAGAGAGAGAGAGAGAGAGAGAGAGAGAGAGAATTCTTCATTACTTGCCACTTTCAAAACACTTTTAGACATTCCCAACTTAAGTTTGGCTTTCAACCTAAGGAAACAGCTTTCCTGGAAATCCTCACCAACCGTCCTTGCTAACTGGTCTGACCAACATGGGTTTGTCTATGTTTCCTCGTGAGCACTCTGTGTTCTAATGTCACCGATTCCTGCCTGAAGCTCTGAACTCTCTATCTTATGTGGTGCATACACCCTGGATACACTCTGAGAGTTGGGTGGCCGCCCTGGTCATCTGGGACATGAGATAGGTCACAAGAACCTCTGGGATGGACTGAGAACTATATAGCCCAGGCAAGTGACCAACTGCGGTGTATCCACCTATCAAAGGATGTCTTACAGCTGTTCTTCACCAGTCTTTGAGCACAGACCATTGTGAGACAGATGCAGAGGTCCTTTCCCACCCTTCGCTCACAGAACATGATAGATCACATCTTTCCATTCACGGCTCTTTCCTGGTGCTTTCTGAGGTATGGTGGTTGTGTTGCGTTTTTGAAATACACTCTATTGACCTGCGGTGTGGCTGCAAAGGAATCTGGCAAGAATTGTCTTTAACTTTCCCATCCCTAGAACAAGAGAATACATCAAAAAAGAGAGTCGTGAGGGGCCTGACAAGGTGGCTTAGAAGTTAGGAGCACTGGCCACTCTTCCAGAGGACTGGGGCTTGATTCCTGGTACCCACGTGGAGGTCAACAAGCACCCATAACTCCAGTTCTGGGGGACCTGATAACCTTTCTGGTCTCCATAGCCACTGCCTGTCTGAGGCGCACAGATACACATGCAGACAAAACATCCATACACATAAAATAAAGTCAATAAACCTAAAATATATTCAAAGAGAATGGTGGAAAATTTTAATTTAAATAGCCTAATTATATGTCCTAGCCAATATTTGGTATGCTGTATCGTCTTTCAAAGGTCAAATACATAAATGATGTTAATTGTATAAGAGAAACCAGGCAAGTGCGACTTCTGCTCTTAGACACTTAAACCCAAGATTTATGAACGCCACCGTAGACAAGCATGCAGAGGAGCCACAGAGCATGCTGAGAACTACAGATTGCTGATAGACGATTGAACATGGTGGATTCTCAGGCTTGCCGAGACACACACAGAGATCAACAGCTGTGTGGCCTTCTGTGCTTGTCTTGCTCTGACCTGTTTAAGTAGACTGGAAGGTGCCTTTCTTAACCAGCCCCGTGTTGAGGCTGATAGCAAGTATTTCCCCCTGGATGTGAGGACCATGTAAACTCGAGTCCTCCACTTGTTCTCAATAGCCAGCATTTCACAACTTTCCTCCCATCTAGTCCTCCAAAATATTTATATTTGTTCGTACTCCCTGATCCCCCCTCTCTCTTGCTCTCTCTCTCTCTCTCTCTCTCTCTCTCTCTCTCTCTCTCTCTCTCTCTCACTCTCTCGCACACACACACACACACACACACACACACACACCCAAGAACTCTAATTTATGCACGTTTGCTGGGCTGTGAAGACTAGAATTATTTGAAATATGCTTCCCAGGCTTGTTCCCTAGTTCTTTAAAAACTGATTGCTGCTGTGATTGAGGTGTGATGAAGAATTGGGTCCTGACAAACTCAGCGCCACCACCTGCATGCTGCACTGCTCAGCATGTAAGGGAAACTCTCTCCAGTCCATGGAGCTGTATTTGGTGAAGGCTCCTCGATTGCTTTAGAAAGCCACAAGTCTGTACTACTTCTACAGAAGGATGTGCATGTGTGGCATTTTCATACATGTATAGAGTGTCTTCCGGCCATGGTCACGCCCCCTTTACCACCCTCCGCTTTCTCTTCCAACCAGACCCCTCCTAGCTTCATGTCTCTCCCTCCCCAACAGTTCCTGTTAGAGAAGCCCCAGGGCTCATCTCTCCGAGTCTGGGAGCTTCTTGTCTTGTTGCACTCAAGCATTTAAAGGAACACTGAGAGGTAATCTGTTGTTATCTAGAATTTTTGATCAAACTTAGACAGCAATGGATAGGAAATGACATTTAAGAACCCACAGTAGCTATATTAATTTACTTTGGACTCTATACAATACCATATGTAATTTTTTTTAAAAAAAACTTGCCTTGATATATAGTGAGGGCTGGCCTTAAACTTGATATGTAGTTCAAGCTGTCCTCAAACTCCCAGAAATCCACCTGTCTCTGCTTTCTGAGTGCTGAAATTAAAGGTGTGTGGCTAACAACAACATATTGTCTTTTTATTTTATTTTTTTTTTTTTTTTGTTATTTTTTTTGTTGTTTATTTTTTGTCATTTATTTTTTTGTTTTTGTTTTCTTAAAGACTCACCCAAAATATTCCTCACAGAGAGTGAGATAAACAGCTGAAAGAGGGGCAATAGAGATGGCTCAGCAGTTAAAACACTTGCTGCTCTTGTAGAGGTCTGGAGATCAGTTCCCAGCTCCTAGAACCCACACAGCCTCTAACAGCTGCAAACTCCAGTTTCAGAGAAAATGTCTTCTTCTAGCCTTTAAGGGCAAAATAATTACACATGAAAAAGATCTTTTCAAAAAGCGAGAGGGATCTCTGTATTTTGAGTTCAGGATCACTTGATGAAGCTAGGGATTACATATTAATTAAAATGAGCAGTTCCCTTTTCATAGGCCTTACACAACATGGCTATCATGAAGTAGATCCTCACCACGAGAGAGTAAAATGGAACCTGCTGCTTTTTAAACTAAAAATTTATGTGTTTTTTTTAAAAGAAATGTAAATGATTACAGTTTTTGCCCCAAGAATGCCAATGGGCGTGTAAAGACCAGAATCCCTGTGTGTACCTTTACACCCAGTGATGGAGAAGCCTCCTCAGGGGCCTTGCGCCCATCAAGAGAGGCATCCTGGGTCCTTTCACCCTCTTACCATCCTCTCTGTGCCCAGAGGAGCTTTCTACCATAAAGTTGTCCTGTTTTCTCTTTCTAACATTCAGCCTTCAGCAGGAATCGCGGGTCCTCTTTGCCTTGTGTGTTACGTGTAGCATAGTGATTTTTAAAATAAAGTCAACATGCTTGAGATTCTAAAAGTTCTGTTAAAAACATACCTCTTAGTAGAATAAAAAAGAGAAAAGGACGGAGAAAGTAGAATTATCAATTACAAGTTAGCAAGCCTCTATAGATTATTAATTCAACTCTATAAACTGTAGTTAAATAACCTTTATCAAGCAGACTGGGTTAGGGGATTGAAAGCAAGAAAAAAGTTCCAAAAACATACAGTGGATAGCAGTTTATGTGTCAAGAAAAACTGAGAGAATTTTTGAAGCTCTGATGTCTGGCAGATATCGCTTAAATCATTTTTCTCCAAACTTCAGTCATAAAACTTCAGAGAGTTATAGCCATAATACAAATTTTCAGACTAAGAAGTGGTGTTTGATGTTATTTTATGGGATTTTGCTGTAAGGGTTCCAATTGATTTGTAGGAAGATAAAAGAAGGAAACTTATTTTCGAGGCTTTGTGGGAGACGCAGCTTCCCTTCCATTGGTCGCTCTGCTGACGCCTGCAGGGCAGGGCGCTGTAGACTGGGGTAGTGTAGGCCTATGTGAACTGAGCTGCTTGCCGCCTGCTGTTTGTGTTATGGGTAAAATCTGTCATACACTGGTGGTGATTTATTAAATGATTAATGAAGGAAGACAAAAACTTCAATAACTACAAACAGAAAAGTAGACCATCGCATTAAAATATAATAACACAGATTACATTTCTATTTTTCTTCCCAGTTTTTCTTTTCTGAAAATGATGAGGGCACACTGGAAACTCAGACAATACAAAAGGAACACGGAGGACTTGTCTCAACAAAGGCTCCGTTTCCCTTCATGCTTGGCTCCTTTTACCAAAGGGGAAAAATAAATCTCTGTCCTGGAAAAACAGGCAATAAGCAAGGCTTGCTTATGAGCAGCCTATGCAGCTGTCTGTCTGTCAGTTGCCCACAGCCCCCACCACCCACACAGAGGCAGATGACAGTTTGAAGTTACGTACCTACTGTGTGCTAATCTGTTTAAACAATGTTCTGATGACCTTTCCTCCACCCATAAACATAAAATAGGAAGATAACAAACAGCCTCATAGGCTCTGCTTGCTGGACAAGCAGAGGTGTGACTCTTTTAAGAGAAGACTTCCTGATTCAGAATTATCAGTAAAAACTGCTTGGCTTCCTTGAGAGATGGCTTCCTGGTTCATCTTGGTAGCACAAACAACTCTGGGTCTTTCAGGAGGCTGAGCACTTGAATGGGGTTTGTGGGCAGCATGCTACAAGTTACTTGGTGGCAGCATGGACCAACTGCTTCCCTGAGTTGAGGTAGTGAGCATGGATGGCTTCCACTCAGTGGTCCCAGGGCTGGCAGTGAATTTACCTCCGCCATGTTAAAAAGCCAAGAGATGGAGCCAGTATCCAAGGCTGCCACAACCACTCTGCTTACCATTTTAAATACTCCTTGTTAGAAAAGGATTTCAGATACACAGTAGAACAGATTCAGATATAAAAGACCTCTAAATGAGATACAGTGTGTTTAAAAATGTACATAGGCTTGGAAGAGGGAGGAAAAGAATATAGACAGTTATAAGAAGTAAATGATTTTTCTAGATGTACAGAGAAATATTTCAGATGGATAAGTATTCTTCAAACCTTTCAAAGACCTACAGAATATGATATTTAAAATGTTTAGGAATTTAGACTTTCCTAGACAGTGAGACATTTATGCTTCTGGAAGCACCAATTACTTCAGAGAGGTTGATGGGCACTGAAGAAACTCGTTATGGAATTTGCCTTCAAGGAGACAAGGCTAGCCAGTTGGGCAAGAAACTGCTCTTGCCTTGACTGCTTAATGGTATGCTATATGAACTGGACATGCAGGACCCACAGAAAAGTGACCTCTGAACTTGTCTAAAGAAGGTGAGATGGTCCTTCAATATTCCTGCTTCATGAAAGAGTCTGCCAGACTTTCTGCAGGACACAGAAGAAGGTGACTGGCAAACTACCAATATAGGTGAAACAGTCTTTCAAATTTCCTGCTTCATAGAAAAGTCTGCCAGATACTATGGGTCTGTAGGCTGAATATGGATGCCCCAAATGTTACAGAAGAACTTTGGGTTCTCCAGGCAGTAAGATGTTTCTGTCAATTCTAGAGTTTTGGAAGTTGCTTACAATGCACTTCTTGTTTACTTAAGTAATATTATATCCTTCTGGTGTCTTTGATGGAGTTAAGAATAGATAGTTATAATTTTCCTTAGTTATGATAAAAGATAAATTAGATATGAAACTTTAGACTCATAAAGAAATATTGTAGCTGTAATTCTTGCTTGATACCTGTTTTGTTTTATGTAATTTTGCTTTGTTAAAGTTAAAACTTTTCTTTTTATTTAGACAAGAAAGGAGAGATGATATGGGATGTCCTTCTGTATATGTGTTGCTTTTATTGGCTAATGAATAAAGCTGTTTTGGCCAATGGCTTAGCAGAGTAAAGCCATGATGTGAATCCAAACAGCTAGAGAGAGAGAGAGAGAGAGAGAGAGAGAGAGAGAGAGAGAGAGAGAGAGAGAGAGCAGGGTCAAGGAGAAGCCATGTAGCCACCACAGGAGACAGACACCAGATGCACTTTTACCAGTAAGCCAAACCTCCCAACCATGCACAGATTAATATGATGAATAGAAATGGCTTAATTTAAGATATATAGGAATATGCCTGAATCATTGGCCAAACAGTGTTGTAATTAACTTAGTTTCTGTGTGATCTGATCAGTCAGGAAAGGAACAAGCAATCTCCGGTTNAGAGAGAGAGAGAGAGAGAGAGAGAGAGAGAGAGAGAGAGAGAGAGAGAGAGAGAGGAGGCAGGGTCAAGGAGACATCATGAAGCTGCCGAAGGAGACAGACACCACTGGAACTTTTACCAGTAAGCCAAACCTTGTGGCAATACACAGATTAATATAAATGGGTTAATTTAAGATGTAAGAGTTATCTAGGAATATGCCTGAATCATTGGCCAAACAGTGTTGTAATTAACTTAGTTTCTGTGTGATCTGATCAGTCAGGAAAGGAACAAGCAATCTCCGGTTACAAATGAATATGTGATGATCTGGCTTGCATTAAAATTCTAAAATTTACAGTTATGTTCACAGAAATAACTTCACAGTCATTGTGTAATCAGACAAGTAGCTTTCTCTATGGATTTGATAGACATACACTCAGCAATATGAAGTGATTTATCTGGAGGTGGATGACACACCGATATATCGACGGGCTCAGTTTTCACTCTTTGACTTCTGTCTTTTACATTTAGTCAACAGACCTCACAAGGAGTCTAAAGTGGAACCTTTGGCTTCTGAAATTTTGGTTCATTAATTCACACATTCATTCATTCATTTGTTATTTCTCCATAGGATACTTATTGGATACTAACTGGGCATGTACTTTGGAATGGCTTAGGAGTAGCTATTAGGACACAGTAAGGTCTCTTCTTTATAGAGTTTTATAGATAGACTAAGTCCAGAGATAAACAAAGATAAAGTCTATACAATGTGAGAAGCCCTATGGAAGAAAAAAAGTGCTATTGTAACAGAGTGGAATTATTCCAGATCAGTGAGGACAGGGCTCTCCTACATACAAGGGCTGTAGAAATTTGCATTGCCATTGTTTTATTTGACCAAATAAGTCAATTATAAGTGTGATTATTCCTATCATATTAGCGTATTAAATAAAATTAACCATAAAGCAATGCCACTCAGTCATCAGTTTCTGATCTAAGAATTAACAGTCTGCTAAAAAATTTAAATCAAGTTTTGTGACTGTTTTTGCCTGAACCAATATTTCTTGATGCATTTTTTACTTCACCATCTGGAACAATTTCATTTTGAATAAAATTGTTTTTCCTAAGGCTTTAGAACCTGGGCTACTTGTGATTTGACAATGAATCTTAAAATTAGGGCAATAATGGACAGCTGCACTTGTATTTGTTGGTTTTCTGCCACTGTAGTCCAACACCCAAGGCTGGGCACTGGTTGAATGAAAGAAGTTTAATTCGTCCCAGTCCTGAGGCTCAGTCCGGCGTCAGGCTGGCTCTGGCAGCACAGCAGTTGGTGCATAGACGGGACAGAGACCACACAGAAAGACAGTGGACTCAAGCTCCTGTAACAACAACCTTAGGAGAGCTAACTCAGAGACCCGACGGCACACTTCTAGTGAAGTACAGACTTTCCGTCACTCTCAACACACAAACATTTTGGGGGCACTGCATCTGAACCGTAGAAACAATCTGTCGATGATGTTCGCCAGATAGAACTGCTTATGACTGATTACCATTAATGCTGTGATTACCATTAATGAATAAAGAAACTGCCTTGGCCTGTTGATAAAGCAGAACTTAGGTAGGCGGGGAAGATGGAACTAGATTCTGGGAGGAAGAAAGCAGAGCCAGAGAGACACCATGGAGCCGCCAGAGTCAGACATGCCAAAATTTTGCCTGTAAGCCACTGTCACATGGCGATACACAGATTACTAGAAATGGGATAAATTAAGATGTAAGAGTTATCTAATAAGAAGCTAGAGCTAATGAGCCAAGCAGTGATTTAATTAATACAGTTTCTGTGTGATTATTTAGGTTCTGGCAGCTGCGACAAACAAGCGGTTCCTTGCAACAAACAACTGCAACACAGGTTGTTCAGACTTAATCTGGTGCCTTTAAACCAAGGGTGTCAGTCATGATACCACCAAAGAGATGGAGCTCCAGAGTGGACCCAAGGCATGACAGGGAGTCACATTGACCTTGCTACAACCTTGTGAAATCATTAAAAATATTTAAGTCATTCAATTTGACAAATAGCCTCAACTGAACTTTTCTTAGTAGAAACCTTTTGGATTTTTATGGAAAGGGCCCTGCCCTAAAGGGCACCACTGTCTTATATTCAAGAGGAAAAGCAACTCCATTAATACTATGTAATAGGATAGAACTATTTTTGAGGAAACAGCTAAGAACTGTCATTGCTCAAATAACATATTTAAAAAAAAATAAAGATTGGGGCTGGGGAGACAGCTCAGCAAGTAAGGTCCTTGTTGTTTGGTCAGGAGAACCAACATTTAATCTTAACATCCACATCAGGTGGCTTATTACTGCCTGTTACTCCAGCTCGATGGGATCTGATGTTCTCTTATGACCTCTGAGGTACCTGTACTGGTGTGTGCATACAGTCATACACACACACACGCACACACACGAGCAAAGCAAAATCTTTAAAATGAATAAGTGAGCGTACAGAAAATAAACCAGAAAGCATAAAACCGAATCAGTCTAAAGGAGTCTGTGTGAGAGATAGTGAGCAAAATCATCTTAGAGAGTCAGTAGATTTCAATATACAGATGGATGCCTGGTTCCAGTGGACAAGTTCTCTGTGGGCGACAGACAGGCAACAGAACAGACATGTCTGACCAGCTGCTCTGCAAGACCTGAGCAGTGACCACAGCTGACATGCCACCAAACAGGGGAAATCTCACAGACCCATCCCTAGAGGAAGTTCATGACCGCTGAGATGAGAGTAGTCTTCCCTAGGGATGAGCACCCAATGGCTTTCCAACTTGTCAGCCCTGAAAACGTGGTGTAGGAGGTCCTTCTGCCTTTGTGTTGCTTTCATTGGGTAAAAAAGAAACTGCTTTGGGCCCCTGATAGGGCAGAACTTAGGTAGGCAGAGAAGACAGAATGCTGGGAGAAAGAAAGCAGAGTCAGAGAGACTCCATGGATCCTCCGCCTGAGACAGACGCTGGTAAGAATTTTTCCTGGGTAACCACTGCCACGTGGCAATATACAGATTAATAGAAATGGGTTAAATCAAGATGTGAGAGTTAGCCAATAAGAGGCTAGAGATAATGGGCCAAGCAGTGATTTAATTAATACAGTTTCTGTGTGGTTATTTCGGGGCTAAGCTAGTTGGGCGGCTGGATGATCGAGTGGCCCTCTCCCTTGCAACAAACATGTACAGATGAGCAATGCTAAACCAGCTCAGCAGCTCACATTATATGTACACACGTATATATGTTTACACACACATGTAACTGATAATTAAAGAAAAGCAAGCAGAAAAGAGGATTTTTCCCTTACCTTTCTTCTCCCATGGTCAACACCCCGTCTTCTTCCTCACACCATCACATTTAGACGTTGCTCTTTGATTTCTTCTCTGAGTAGTTTTCTGCAGCAATGGGAGAAAAGACAGAAACAGTTTTGTGTAAAGCCCAACACAGAGACCCTCACATATTTGTTCCACTAGTGAGTAAATGACTGAATCTGTGTCCAACCTCCTTTCTTTTCCAACCTCTTTCTTCTGCTACGAGAAGACAGAAGCTCGGGGATAAGAATATAGAGTGATTCAGAAGTCAGTTAAAAGCCTGACCTCAGCTCTTGGACCCCAGAAAAGAGACTAATTTGTCCCTTTTGGGTTATGGTAAAAGGGTAACCCTCATGTTCCTGAGGTACCATTCTGTGAAGCTGAGAAAGTTGGGGGTCCATCACACTTCCTTTACTTATCACTGACTGTGGCTAGAAATTAAGGGTGCAACAGCTGGAGCGAGTCAAAGGGAAGACAGAGCGGTGGTTGTAGGAGGGTTCTACTCCCTCAGTTGATACAAAGTAGACTTCTTGCTTGTGGGGAGTGCTGTAGTTTTCTCACCTGGAAGGTCATTCATTCAGCTTGGTATTATGTCCTCCACGTGTTTGACAAAATAAATAAACCTACAGCATCACACATGTGCCAGACAGAGAGCCTATTTGGATTTGTGTGTGTGTGTGTGTGTGTGTGTGTGTGTGTGTGAGAGAGAGGGAGAGAGGGAGAGAGGGGGGGGGAGGGAGGGAGAGAGCATGCATGTGTGCATGTGTGTGTATGTGTGTGTATGTGTGTCTGAGCATGCATACATGCATGTGTATATGTGTGTGTGAGCATGCATGCATGTGTGTGTATGTGTATGTGTGTGTGTGAGCATGCATGTGTGTGTGTGTGTATGCGTGTGTGAACTTGACATGGGTTGCAGTCTTCTGGGAAGAGGGAGCCTCAGCTGAGGAATTGCTCCTGTCAGGCTGGCCTATGCGTGTGTCTGTGTGTCTTCTTGATTGATGATTGATGGGGCAGGACCCAGATCCCAGGGCAGTGTAACACCTGTGCACATGGTCGTGGGCTCTACAGGAAAGAAAGTTGAGCCAAACATGGAGAGCAAGCTAATAAGCATCATTCCTCCACGGTCTGCATCCGTTCCTGCCTCTAAGTTCCTGCCTCTAGTTTCTTGCCTTGGGGTCCTGCTCCCCGGCTTCCCTCAGTGATGGACTGTGACATAGAAGCATAAGCCAAAGAAACCTCTTCCTCCCCAGGCTACCTTTGCCATAGTGTTTATCACAGCAACAGAAAGCAGACTGACTCAGAGCCCAGAGGCTTTTAAAAGATGCTGCTTTGTAAGATAGTGGAGGCAATAGTTTTTTATATTTAATTTTTTTCTATTTGTTTATATTTTCCACTACAATTTTTTTTATTTTTATTTTTTACAATGTTTTTTAGTTTATCTTTATCTTTATTATTTTTTTCAGCCATATTCAATCGGACCCTAAGCAGAATGAACCCGGAGAATGTAAACCTTGGTGAGGGCTGTCCCGAGACCTGACGCTTACACAGCAGTCTCCATCCTGCCAACATACTTCTCAAGGCCAGCAATGTGCCAGCAAAAGCACCGTGTTTGCCCTCCTGCCTGAGGATCCTTACCGTGCACCAGCAGGGTTCGCTCCTTCCCACGTTCCCTTCACTCACTGCTCTGGGGATTCTGGTGGATGCTGTGTCAGATTTCCCCAGTCTGAGAGCCATTCTAGAATGATGGGAGCCAAAGACGCTCCCAAAGAAGCCCCCCCCCCAAAGACGACCCCCCACATCACCCCTTGGCACGCATTGTTGGTATCTGCGGGGACTTTTACGCCTTGTTAGGCGATGGGATTTCAGAAGGGCACCACACTGCTCTAAGTCATCATAATAATCACCCAAACTGACAAGACAGTCAAGTTTCAACTTCAATTTGGTTAGCAGTCAGGGAAGATAACACGGTGTGAACGACTCCTCTGAATAAAGCCGTAATTGTTTTGTTATAGCCACACATTGCCCTTCTTGCTAAGAAAGTAATCTACAGCAAGACAGCCTGTTGAGCCTGCTCAATGAGCAAAAAGGGCTTCATTAAAAGATCCGTCTCTGCAAGAAGGAAGTTGTGTGTGTGTAAATATGTGTGTACAGACGTGCACATGTATAGCTATGCATATGTGTGTGTCTGTCCCTCACTCTAATAATTCTGGGATAGATGTTCCAAGCATACTTTTGTAATGATTTACAAGCCTCACAAGCATGCTGGGCTTCCTTGCACACCCACACCCCTACAAACTGCTTGTGTCGGAAGGAAACTCGCCAGAAAATGGTTGAGCAGATATTTTGGAAGTCTAGAGCCTAAAATCAGAACCATTGCCAGGTAAGAATGCAAATGCGTGCCCCAGATTTCCTCTTGCTTAGTCTATGGGACATCTAGTGGTAAGCGGAGCCCTAGCAGCAGCCAGGGCTCTTGTCAGCCCTTCCAGCACTGTTCTGTTAATGCCAAGTTTTTAAAAAGTTGCATGCTGGGAAAACAGAAAACTGACCATCTGTTCTAACTGCAAAATGTTTTGTGAAAACCATGCATAAGCTGATATCTGGCTGGAAGCACTCAGAAGGTGGCTATAAACTAAACAGAAAGATTTCAAAAGAAATGTCATCATACACTAGATGTCATCACTGACTCAACAAGGGTCGAGTTCCAGCCATGCTGGGTCCATCAGAGATGTCTGCTCTTCCCTGGACACATTAAAGGTTCACAAGTCTTTCTCTTTTAACAATCCTTCTCATTTAAAAATGAGTTCTGTTTGCAAAACTTTCTATTCCTACCTGAGCAGGATTATTAGTATATGTTGATAAGTGCACTTTATAAAACAATTACCAGTTATTTAAACTTTGCCCCCAATTATCCATGGGTATGCACTTCCACTATGAAGAGGCAGACGAGTGTCGAAATTCTACAGAATCTGTAAAATGCTGCCGCTCACAGCTAAATGGCAGAAATGTTCTCTATATAAACTTTAAGAGGTTGGGCTCCCAAATCAATCTCAAAGATCAATATGATTACCTACTTTTTAATAGCTTTTCCAACTTACATTTAAAATAATTATGAGCACAGACTCATTTGATGTGGCCATTAGGAGTGTAATTGGGTAATAATGAGGAAAGTGCCATGGGTCAGCATGGAGCTAGCCCACCAGGCCGTGCTTCGGCATGAAGCGTGGACATGCTAATATGCACAGGCATACCGTGCTAATTATTGTGGAAGGATTCGTTCTCAACACTAACAAGTGGGGGGTTCTGAAACAGACGATGTTCGTCAGCTGTCCCTGGATTACTCTGATGTCGCCTCTAAACCATGGAAATTACACAGTATGTTAGTACGTGTGTTTACGACGTACAGGAAATCCATCGTAGACACCGTAATGTGGGACATGAATGCTTTGGATAAGCAGAGTGGAGATAACTTTTGGTCATTTGATTTCAGCTTGAGGCAGGAACTTTACATCTCTGTGTTGAAGTACCTCCCTGCTAGCTACCTATGTCGGCTTTCCGATGTCTGTCTTTGGAGGAGAGAGACACCTACTTTGCGTCAGCATTCTCGGCTAAAAGATGGCCTTGGACTGCAACAGGAGGCTGAGTCTGGGAGCTGCTGCATCAGAACACCAATCCAGCGGGCTGCAGGCGAGCGGAGGTGAGGAGCAGAGATGGGCTGGGCCAGCCTCGCTTATTCTGTGACTCAGACTCTGGCCAGCCCTCCTCCAGGGCAGGTGCTCTTACATGTGGTACTCAAGTACTTCTCTGTTGCCACGCGGAAACACCATGACCAAGGCAACGTGTCGAAAGAGGTGTCTATTTGGCTCATGGTTCCTGAGGAACAAAAGTCCCTCGCAGTGGGGAGGCGTGGCAGCGGGTGGCACAGGAATAGGGCAGGAAGCTTAGAGCTCCTACCTCCAAGGGCAAGCAGGAACGGGAGGGAGCTCACTCCACTAATGTACTGCTAGTCTTCCTAGAACAAGGCTGCACCACCAAAACCTCCCCAAACATTGCCACCAACTGGAAACCAAGTGTTCAAATCTCTGGGCCGTGGCAGACATTTCTCATTCAGACTATACCTACATCCCAAATCCACATGTTCATAGCTTAAATCCCAAATGTGACCATGTTTGGAGACGGGCCTTAAAAATGCTTAATTAAGGTTAAACAAGGCCATAGAGATGAGCCCTGATGTCACAAGGTTGTCATTCTTGTAAAGAGGTAAAGAAATCCAGAGATGCTTGCATGTGGAAGAATGGTCACACGAAGACCCAGAGAGAATGCTGATGTCCATAAGTCTAGGAAAGAGGCCTCAGGAGAAACTGTCTTCTCTGGAGCCTTTGTCTTCCAATTCCAGACTTCGGAATCATAAGAAAAATGCAGCTATTTTGTTGTTGAAGGCCCTGTTGTCACCTGTGGAGTTCTGTCTTGACAGCTTCCATGTAGTCTGCCAAAGAGCTGACTACCAATAGCCGGAAATATAGCGCTGACCCAGGAGCAAACCCCAGACTAAGTGGGCACAGTCTCATCTTTAACCAGGAAGCTGTTGCCAATTGGCAGCTGCTGGGAGAAGGGAAATCCATTTTTCGTCTGCCTCACTCCAAGGCAGGCGCCATGCTCTGGAGTAACTGGCTAACACAAAACAGACGCCGGGTTTCTTTAATGTGGTTTTGTTTTGTTTTTTTAAGAGAGAGGAAGAACATGGCATTGGGTGGTTAAGGAGGGAGGATCTGTAAAGAGTTGAGGGAACTGATAGAATATGATCAAAACATATTGTATGAGAATAATTTAAAACCTAAGATCTCTACTTTTCCGTAAAGAGGGAAGAAAAAGAAAGCCATAGAGCAAACACATTTCATAAGGAAGCCATACCCCTCCCCACACCTTCTCCTCTCCCTTCTGTGTTCAACTGTGACTTTAGTGCATTTTTATCCACAGAAACACACTAGAGTCAATAAACTTGACATCTCATAATCCAACGTGTACTGCTTCACTGGCCTTAAATTTTATTTTCTTCCTTAATACATGCACCCTCACACCTTCCAGGCATATGGAACTTAGCATTCCAGATTCAGCACACTTCCACGCCCCTGGACCTACGTTTCTGTATAACCTAGAACGCCTCTTTGCCAAGCGCTCATATCTTATTAACTTTCACCTCATTTTTTCTCTCGAGGTACTTTCCCTTAGCCCACAGAGCCATGCCATTGAGGTTTATTTCCTTTTGTAGATGCTCTGGAAGTGGTGGGGTTGAATACAGACATCATTACGTGTTACATTGTCTGAAGTACAACTGAGTCTCATTGCTTATTGGGAATTCCAAAACTGGATGGCTTCTCTTTTTCCCTTTTTCTTTTTTATTTAAAGAAATTTTTATTTCTTTGATATTTTTATCAGGAGTGACCGAAATAAAAATATCATTGAGTCCCATCATGGCTGTCAACATGAGAAAGGGGTTAGAGAAAACTGCTCGGATAACTATGATTACTTTCCACTTTCAAATAAAGAGCAGTTGCCATTGATATGACAGACACACCCAGAGACTCTCTTCAGAATGCTCAAAATATGGTGTATAACATAGCATGCCCATTCACGGGGTTCTGAAACATCTAGACAATAGTCCATGAACTTCCTGATTCCATCACACAAGACAGGCATGAAGCTCCACCCACACCAATGAGAACACTGGACCATCCACTCTTGAGAGAAATCTTCCGTGAGTCATCATCCTCCAGCAGTCAAATGTGTCTGCATGCATATCATGTGACCATAAACTTTGTCAAAGGGATGAAGTCAAGGCAGCAGTAGTGGTGGCAGACTGCAGTCATCCAGCTGATGGAGAAGAATTTCAAATGTCCAAAAGATATATAAGGACATGCTCTTCTTCCTTAGCTATCAGGGAAATGCGAATGAAAACAACTCTGATATACCATCTTACACCTGTCAGAATGGCTAAGATCACAAACACCAATGAGAGCTTATGCTGGAGAGGTTGTGGTGCAAGGGGAACACTTATCCATTGCTGGTGGGAATGCAAACTTGTGCAACCACTTTGGAAAGCAGTGTGGCTGTTTCTCAGAAAACTGGGAATCAACCTACCTCAGGATCCAGCAATTCCACTCTTGGGAATATACCCAAGAGATGCTCAATTATACTACAAGAGCATTTGTTCAACTATGTTCACAGCAGCACTATTTGTAATAGCCAGAACATGTAAACAACCTAGATGTCCCTCAACTGAAGAATGGATAAAGAAAGTATGGCACATCTACACATTAGAGTACTACTCAGCAGTAAAAAATAATGACATCTTGAATTTTGCATGCAAATGGGTGGAATTAGAAAACATTATCCTGAGTGAGGTAACCCAGACCCCCCCAAAATGAATATGGTATGTACTCACTCATAAGTGGATACTAGTCATAAACAAAGGGCAACGAGCCTATAGTTCAGGATCCTGGAGAAACTAAGTAATAAGGTGAACCCAAAGAAAAACATATATTAGACCCACCTGGAAATTGGAATCAGACAAAAATTTGGGAGCAGGGGGGCAGGGATTGAGGAGAACTTGAGGGAATGGGATAGTCAAGATGGATGATTATCTTAAATATCACCATAGAACCTTCGTCCAACAACAGATGGGAACAGAGGCAATGACCCACATGGAGCACTGGACTGAGCTCCCAAGATCCAGTTGAAGAGTGGAAGGAGTGAGAGTATGAGCAAGGAATTCAAGACCATGAGGGGTTCACCCACTGAGACAGTTTGCTTGAGCTAATGGTAGCTCACCAACTCCAGCTGGACTGGGAGTGAACGAGCATGGGAACAACCCAAACCCTCTGAAGGGGGTTGACAGCTGGGGCAGACTGAGGGGCCACTGATAGTGACACTGGGATGTGTCTCTACTGCAGATACTGGCTTCATGTGATCCTGTTCTCTTTGGATGTAAACCTTGCTCAACCTAGACGTAGTAGGGAGGGCCTTGGACTTTTCACAGGGCAGGGTGCATGGCACTCCCTTAGGGTTGGAGGGGTGCGGGGGAGGGTCTGTGGAGGGAGAGGGAAGGGACTGACTGGGAGGAGGGGAGGGAATGGGAATTTGGATTGGTATTTTTTTTAAGTAATAAAAATGTGTAGAAGAATGAAAAAAAATTAAACCTAAAAGGACAAAGTAAAAAAAAAGAACTGTGTCTTGAAAATGTTTGGTAACTGCAAACTTAAATATTCTCTAGTCTCCTGTAAAGCAGCATTATTCTGCCCAGTGATACAAGAATTTCCCCTTTTTCAAACATCCACCAACAGAGGGGTGCTCACTGCATGAGACTTAGTGTCCAGGTTTCTGATAATGAGCTCTCCCAAGTCGAAAATATTCTTTGAAATAATTCTAGAAGTAAAAATTTATAATGTAGACTAATCCTCATGAGAACGATCAATAGGATTTTAAAACATTGGGATAATTGTGAAAGTTAAATTTCAAACCATCTTTAATTAGAGACAATTAAAGATTTAACATGTGTCCTTGAATACTGGAGACCCACACAGTCTCTACTTCAGGAAAATACCTCATCCTTGATTAGCTGATGTGTTTGTTAAAAGCAAAAACCTTTGGGCTGGGGAGACGGCTCAGCAGACAAAGGGCTTGCTGTGCAAATATGAAGACCTGAGTCTGAATCTGGGTCTCCAGGACACATGCATGTGAAAAAGCCCAGTGTAAATGCACACACTCAAACACACACACATACACACACACACTCAAACACACACATATACACACTCAAACACACACATGCACACATCCATACCCCCCAAAAGAAACATATATTCTTATAAAAACTAATAACATTTTTCCTAGTTTTAATAAAGAAATTAAAATATGATATATAAGATTATGTTAGCATAAGTATAATATGAAGAGATCTGAAGTATTTCCGGTTAGTTACTCAACATTTACTCCATATACTGTTATTCTTTTATTGCATGTGCTACTGAAATTATGCCATTGTTTTTCAAATGAGTAAGTCCTATAGAAAATATTTAATTATGTAAAATTTACAAGGAATCTCCTTGGCCACATTTAAAAACAGCTATACAGAGCAAAGTAGAGCACAGAATTGCAATGAGCAGAGTCAGAGGGCACACTCCTAATGTCGCTACACTACACAGGAGCCTGTTGCCAGTGTCCGTCACCGGGTACACTACAGAATACATGTCATCGGTGTCACAGGGCACACTACACAGGAGCCTGTTGCCAGTGTCCGTCACCGGGTACACTACAGAATACATGTCATGGTGTCACAGGGCACACTAGGGGGATGTGTGCTGTTGGTCTCACTGGACCTCTCAGAGTCAATTTAAGTGTTGATTTATGGTTCATGTTGAGTTGCTGGCATATCTCCTCTTTCATTCTCTTTTTTTTTTCAAGACAGGGTTTCTCTGTAGCTTTGGAGCCTGTCCTGGAACTAGCTCTGTAGACCAGGCTGGTCTCGAACTCACAGAGATCCGCCTGCCTCTGCCTCCAGAGTGCTGGGATTAAAGGCGTGCGCCACCACCACCTAAGGCATGTCCTCTCTTTCTGTGAAGTGCAGGGAACTGCTGCTTCTGACCCAGTCTTACATCTCAGAACTGGGAACTCTTGGTTCATGGTGCATCGGTAATTCTGAATAGTCTAGTGATTTTTTGTGATGACTTTATGTTTAGTAATAATGTTTCTTTACAGAGGATTCTCAACAGCGACAGGACCTAACCCATTTGTGAGGATGAGCTTGGAAAGCTTTCTTTGCTGTTTCGTTTAAAAACAACTAAACTATCCTCCTCAATATTGTACACATGCCTGTTTCCCAGCCATGCGGCTCTGACAGCTCCTCTCTAACATCCTGTCTTGACACAGACGCAGTTTTGAACCTAATGGATGCGGATGGGGGTTCACACAGGAGGGAAACACTCTGTTCAGTCTGCCTTGCTGGAGGAGAGCAAGTCTGCACTGCTGGTGTTGAAGCCACCGTCCGTCCTTAATTCTTAGGCTAGTGGTGTGTTTTTAAATCACGAGTTCAAAAGTGCTTCTTTCCAGCAGATGCGGCTCCTGGACTATTTGCCAGGACATCTTTGAGTGAATATCGGAGCCATGAAAACCCAATGAGAAGTTTAAGAGATAAAGAAGAGGTAAACATAGTGTACAGGGACACACTATCTATTTAGATACTTTACAAGGCATTTGTGTCCTTCTTATATATCTTCATATATATACATATACATCTCCAAAGTATATACATTCACAGATGTGTGTATGTGTGTGTGCACATATGTGCATGTAAGTGAGGTTGGAATGTTGGAAGGGATGACTGTGACGCTGCGTACTTCAGCTCCTATATCCCGTATTCTGTTTATAAAGTAGGTCACTCTACATAGTGACCTCACGTTCTGAACTCCACGTTGTTGCTATGTGAACAAGACGCGTTTACATAAACTTTCCCATTTCAACAGTGGGTTAGGGAGAGCATTTTCTGGAGTGAAGCAGAAAAGATGAAACAGCAGTATGCTGAATGTAAATCCAAGCTGTAGTACTGGATCACGTTGCAGTTTTATGCATTTAGCTGGGAAGAAGAAAGGGAGATTTGTGGCCACTGAGGAGATATTGAGAGCTATGCTTATCTCAGGAGGTAAGAATTTTAAACTTGTTTGGGGATTAAAACTTAAGGCACATGGTAGTTTGGGCAAAATAAAAGTCCACAAGCGGCACTGGTTTTGGAGTGAGAGGAGAGGCCCATCTCTGGAGCGTGTTTTTCAGAGTGATGGGAAATATGAGTACATCATAAGACCCTTAGGATAACCATAACACATGCCTGGAGGTGAACTGCCGCTCCGACAACAGATGGGAGGCTAACCGCGGGGCCCCGGGAAAGGCTGACCTCAATTAGCTGGCTCAGTGGCTGGAAGGTGGCAGAAGGAAGGTCACACCTGAGCAGACCCAGTCAAGAAAAAAAAAAAGGATTTCTATCAAGGAAACTGGGACATAGAATTTTCTGTTTCTGTTGAGGAAGGTCACCAGAGCGTGTTTTATTCTTCAAGGAGGACATTGTCATCTGTAGAGCAGAACAGGGGAACTACAGGCTGTGTCTCTGGCAGGTCCTTATCTAATAACAATATTACCTAAATGTGCCCAATCACTCTCACTTTCTTCATCCGGCCTTCCATACAGGTGATCTCAGGACTCTTGAGATGTCTTTCCACTTACTTGATGGTACAAGTGTTGTCAAAATGTCACTTCACATGGAAGGGTCTGCCTACGCTAACAGACAGACCCTCACCCGCAGTATCGAAGTAATATTAAGTATAGACTTAATTTCCAGTAGTCTAGCAGAGGGAAGATGCCAGTGGCACACAGAGAAGAGCCACAGGGACAAAGATGGGGAAAGTCAACAATAAGCTAACACGACTGCATGGTGGGCGTTTGTCTTCCACGCGGACTGTAATCTCAGGGCTCAGCCCACCCCTCCAATCATACCCTTGAAAGTCTGTGTTCATTATTAAGTTTCACCGTCTATGGATTAAGGTAATTTCTGTGTCCTATCCCCAGAGAGTATTCTACTAGAGAATAATTTTTAACACATCCTTAAAATTTATTGTTAATCGGGGTAATTGTCAGGTGACAATGAACCTCTTCTGTGATAAAAGTAATTGCTTTTATTGACTGTTGAAAACGTGTGTCTGTGGACAAGTCCACAAATCTTTCTCAGTTTCCTCGTGGCTGACGTCCCGGGTGAGCTGCCGCTCTGATCTCTCCTGGCGCTGGACTTCTTCTTGTAGAACATAGGCAATGGCCAGGTCCTGTTCATTCAATAGTTGCTAACGAAAACACATAGTGGTGAGTATTGACCAACCCAGCGCCTGCCTCCAGGATCATTGCTGACACATGCCTGCGGGATGATATTGGGAAAAGATAGCCCAAAGCATTTCGTCAATCGTGGGGAGATAAAAATAAACAACAAAAATAATATTCTTCCCGATTAAAGGTCTGTCCTGGGGAGCTTCTCTTAGCCCTTCTTACAAGTAAAACTGAAGCTTTGTCTCCTCACGGTCTAAGACGTTACCACAACAAGGAAGGTCAGGAAGACGGTCCACACATCCCTACAGAATTTACAAAGCCAGGTGAGAAGGAGCGTTACCTGTAGAGTCTCAGGATTGTGATTTCCAGGTTTTCCTACTTTTCACAATCTGATGGTGGTCAACCTAATCTTCCAAGCATACCTATATATAGAACTGGTCTAAAAAGTATCCCTACCTGTCCAAGTCTTTAGGGTTTTTCATTTGTCTTGTCTGCTTAAAGTCAGCTTGAGCAGGTCAGCCCATCCTCACTACCCACAGGCACACTGGTGTTCACGTAAGTAACTACCCACAGGCACACTGGTGTTCACGTAAGTAACTACCCACAGACACACTGGTGTTCACATAAGTAATTAGCTACCCACAGACACACTAGTTTTCACGTAAGTAATTAACTACCCACAGACACACTGGTGTTCACATAAGTAATTAGCTACCCACAGACACACTAGTTTTCACGTAAGTAATTAACTACCCACAGACACACTGGTGTTCACATAAGTAATTAGCTACCCACAGACACACTAGTTTTCACGTAAGTAATTAACTACACACAGACACACTGGTGTTCACGTAAGTACAGTAACTACCCACAGACACACTGGTGTTCACATAAGTAACTACACACAGACAAACTGGTGTTCACGTAAGTACAGTAACTATCCATAGACACACTGGTGTTCACGTAAGTACAGTAACTACCCACAGACACACTAGTTTTCACGTAAGTAATTAGCTACCCACAGACACACTAGTTTTCACGTAAGTGCATTAACTACCCACAGACACACTCCGATTTCTTTTCCTTTGAGTCCTCTAAAATGTGTATGTATTCCCAATTATTTCACAGGTCTCAGAAAAGTTTCTTTTTTTGCTTGGGTCTCCATAGAAGAAGCAAGGAAGTCATTTTCATTCCCACGTACAATAAATCAATCAGCATTTATAGAACACCTATTTTGTTGTGGGCCTTAGGCTAGGCAGCGTGGTGGATACGATGATGAATAAGATCTGATCTCTGCCCTCAAGGCAAGCCAGGCTCTTAGACAAAAGCACCAAGCAATGATTTGGGGCAGCATATGATAAGTGGTAAATGAGGGACAGGACCCTTTCAGAGGAGGGAGAGAGATCATTTTGGCCTGGGGTGGTTCTCCAGGGCCTCTGGGAGTGTAGAAAATGACCTGGTCCTTTAAGAACGCTGGTTTGAGGTAACAGGAGGAGAGCAGCCGAGGGAGCAGAGAGAAGCAGGGAAGGGCTGTGCCGCTTCTCCACAGGGAGAAGGCAGTGCCTCTGTTCTCCATGCCAAGCAGGGCGCAAGGCAAGGCTCTGGCCTGCTTCTCAACAAAGAGGGCAGATGGACAGACAGATGAGGTAGTGGGAACACCCGGAAGGAGAAGTGCAGGGCTCATTTGTACCCTAGAAACAGTACTATGGGCCTGGCCTTATGGCTTCAGAGAGAACCACGGAGGCTTGAGGGTAGCTCCCAGGAAGCCGCCCTTGAACAGGAAGGCAGAATCATGGGGTGGAAAGAGCCTCTGAATTCTGTACCACTCAGGGTCCTCACCTTTCAAGCGAGATATTTAAGCTAAATTATCTCTGAAATTCCCTTATTACTTTATTGTTGGTGTGTCTGTAAAGGAACCCTGTTTTAACCTCTGCTGTACCTTTGAAAGATGAAACTAAATTGAAATTCTGGTTCCTTCCATTTCATCATCCTAAATAGCAATGAAAATAAAATACAGTATTTTTTACATATGGTGTGTATTAAACACCATGCAGTTTAATGTTAATCTCTGAATTTGGGTTCAAATTCTAGTCTGCATACTTAGTATCTTTATTATATTTCTTTCTTTCCTCCTCCTTCTTCTTCCACTTTTTTTTTTTTGCTAGCTCTCTTGTAAACCAATTTTGTCTCATTGAGAATGAGACCTATGTATCTGAGGGTGATCGTGAACTCATCCTGGGATGAGTTCCACCACATTCAACTTGGTATATGTATTTATTTAAACCTTAGCTTTCTTTATATATAAAAGGCAGGTAGAAACAGTAGCTACAGATTATGATTTACTGTTAGATCATGTATGAACATGCTTAGCATGGTGCCCGGGCCGTGGAAAGTGCTCAGGAAATGTGATCTCATCCATTTCTTCATATCTCAAATGGAGAATTTAGAATTTTAGGAAATTATAAACCTACATGCGTGGGTGTGCATTCCAGGTGGGCGAGGTGAGAAAACCTGGGACGTGTGGAAATTTAAGGGAGAACGTAAGTCAGGGTTACAGCAGAAAGAACTGAAGAGCCCCGAGATAAAGGGTTGGAAACAGATGTCCATGGAAAGCAGACGGACAGTCTCACGAGCCCCAGCGCCCCAGTAAACAGCTCCTGGAAGCAAAGCCCGCCAAGTGATAAAAATGATACAGCTCTGGACACCTGATTATTAGAAAGGTGTTAGCCAATAAGGAGGAATGAAGAGAGAAAGAGGGCTCGAGGGACAGAAATTTGATTGAAGATTTTTGAAAACCAGACGTCCACATCACTGAGACCTGTCAGATGCTGTGTTTGCCAGGGAAGCCTTCGGAAAGGGAGAACTGTGGGGTGGGTGTGGGGTGAAAGAGGAGGGTGGCCAGTGCCCCTCAGTGCCTGAAGTGGGATCAATGTGAGGGAAACATTTCTAATGGGCTGACTCCCTGCGGATGAAATGAAAGCCATTTCCATCCCAACAGGACAAAGCCCCCAGTGCACACTGTGGGGTACCCTCCCCCTATCCCCACCTCCGCCAGCTGATGGGTGGGCAGACGAGGCTGTCTCCTGTTCGCAGTAAAGACTCTGACAATTGCAGCAGCCTCTTTGTGGGGCTGTCACCATCACGCAGAAGCAACAGCATGTTGGATGAAATGGGTAACATTTGTGTAGTGCTGAGAACAGTGCTTGGCATCAATGGAGTGTGATATCAATGTTTGCTAAATAAATGAATTTAGAAGATCCAAAGATATCTGGCAACCAAACCGGAAATCATTAGTTTTGCTTCAGGAGAGAGAAAACCCTCTTGCCGACTGACAAGACAATCAGTTATAAAGTCTAAGCCAAGGCAATTCTTTTGGAAACGGTGAGGGCTATGCTGTGACCGTACCAGTCTTGAGACTGGTAAGTTTGCAGAATCGCACCGTTAGGGAGCAAGACAAGTTTTAGGAAAAAAGCCGTCTAGAATTGTGGCTGGAGCCTACGGGGTTGCCAGGTCCCTTTCATCTCCAGTAAATCTTCAGTCGGCCTCTGCTGAGAGTGTCCAGGTGACCATGACCCTCTCCGCACCTGTGCAGAAGCTGTCGCTGCCCTGGATATTCCTGGAGAGATTCGAGAAGGACTCTTCCTCCACAGAAGCAGCCCCAGGGGCTCTCTCCTGCTCACTCCCTGGTGGGCTTCCACCTCAGAGGGAAGTTGGGTTCTAAAAACTGATCTCTCTGCCTCCCAAGGTTCTTCCCCCAAACAAAATGGAGACAGCTTTGTTCAGGATTCTTTATCTTCACCTTAATAACCACCTATGTAAGTTCCAATGTCCCGTGGGTGAATACATAGATTTGAACTTATTTGACTTTATCCACAGATAGTCTTCTCAAGTTTCGGAATGTTTAACTGGCTCTATTTCAAGTTCAAGGGCCTTAGGAAGTCAGCGCGGTAGAAACCTGGTTGAAAGGAGGGCTAAATGATCATAGCCGAGGCTCGGTTCACCAAAGAGGCCCACCTGTGCTGTCTCCTACGATTCTCACACTTGTGCCGAGGGGGGAGTTGGAAAACTCACCGCTGTTCTTGCACACATAAACAGGTTACTGGATGTTCCTGATATCGCACTGTTTAGTAATAACGCAACAACCCCAACCCGGGGCTTTGAATGTCATGAGCACTCTCCTTTTTACTGACGTTCATAAATTATTGACAGTTTAAATTTCCTACTAGACTGAATGGTTTTTTTTATTATTATTTTTGGGGGCATTTGTTTTCCTATTATTTTGTGTGAGTTCTCTGTATGCGTTAGGTAGTCCACAAATCTTTTCTCCCAATCCATTGGGGGTAGGGGAGGCAATCCTTTTACTTTTTTGGCCAGTTCCTTTGCTGTGTGTAATTTTCTTTCGGTATGATACACCTGCCCACATTTGCTGGCTGGTTTCTGTCAACTTGACACAAGCTAGAGTCATCTGAGAGGAAGGAGCCTCAATTAAAAAAATACCTGCAGAAGATTGAGCTTTAGGCAAGTCTGAAGAGCATTTTCTTAGTGATTGATAGGGAGGGCCCCGCCCACTGTGGGTAGGACCACCACTGGGCTGGTGGCCCTGAGCTCTATAAGAAAGCAGGTTGAGAAAGCCACAGTGATCAAACCAGTAAGCAGCTCCCCTCCATGACCCCTGCATCAGCTCCTGCCTCCAGGTAAGCCGGCAGAGTCAGGGAGTATGTGAACAAAGGGAGGTGGATGCGCAGGGTTCAAGGTTCTAGCTGTGTAGGTCCAGAGATCTAATTACGGCGTGAGAACTATAGCTAATAGTTTTAAAGTACAATGAAAAGGTTAGATTTTTAGATAGTTTTTTTTTTTGTTTTTGTTTTTGTTTTTGTTTTGTTTTGTTTTGTTTTGTTTTGTTTTTCCCCAAACCAGTAACTGTTGATAAATATGGTGGTGTGGATACCGTGGTAATTTCTCTATGTGGTGGTTTGAAAGAAAATGGCCACATAGGGAGTTAGAGTATTAGAAGATACGGCTTCTTGGAGTAGGCGTGGCCTTGTTGGAGGAAGTGTGTCACTGTGGAGTTGATCTTTGAGGTCTCCTATGCTCAAGCTACACAAAAACAGAGGCAAATCAGCTTCCTAGCCCCTTAGTCTGGCCGCAGTTCAAAGACGAGTCTCCCTGGTGCTGCCTGCAGGCTTGAGCGCCAGCGCACCATGCCCTAAGCTGTGCAGAGTTTGAGTTTTGCTCATGCAGACTGAAAAATTGCAGATATGAGGTAAAGAGGGTCCAGATGAACAAAACCTCTGGAGGTTATAATATGTTTAAAAATGTACATAGGCTTAAGAAAGGAAAACATGGGCATAGAAAGTCAGAGAAAAAGGTAAACCATTTATAAATAATAAAAAGAAAAGACCATGTAAAAATGACAAATGCACAGGGAGTCTGGATCTCTTATGGTATTGTGTTGCCTTTGAATTTGTTGGCTGCTGGTAAGCAAATGGCACCTCCTGAGAGACATGGGATTGAAAGTGCTGCTGAAATAAACCAGCCTAGACATTTTTAAAATGTCTTAACTTCAAAATGATAGTCAAAAATTTGTTACATTGTGGAGGAAGTTATGCTTTTGTTTCCACAGAAAGTGACAGGCTATGGATTCCTTCAAGGATGAAAGAGAACAGGGAAACCCCCCTAAAAATCTTGGCTACAGACATAAAGAAAAAAACCTAAGAAAAACAATAAGACAGGTGACATATTTTACCTGATCAAACATAAAACAAAAAAATGTCTTTAGCTGGCTTGTGTACAATGCACACTCCATACTTGTGTTAATGCAGATATGTGTTATCTTTGAAAGTTTATATGTTTTCAGAACAAGGGACCAGATACCAATGAAAATGGGTGGCCCAGGTGATCCAGCCTCTCAGAGTTTCTCTCTATAGCTCTCTCAGAGTTCTACATCCAGAACAGCCTCAAGGCTGAGATGGTCCAGCATCATGGATTATTCTAGCCAGGACTTGACCATTATCCTAATTTTCTCAGAGTCCCCCCAAAATGCCAGCACCTCCAGACAATAGGAAGCAGGGAGAGAACACAACACCCACATTCCCAAGAAGTCGGGTGTGTGGTTTTTGGTCATTTGGTGGGCTATGGATATTTGTCATTGCTGGTTACAAACTGTTATTGGTCATGGTCAGAAAAAAAAAAAAACTAAACAAAGGAGATTAGATTTAGGGATCTCATTCTGAAGCCAAAAGGGCAGATATAAAATAAAAAGATGAGATAAAAGGGTATACTGTTGAGTCTACTTTTGAACAACCACTAGTCTCAAATATTTTACATTGGTATGGATTTTATATACTGATACAAATTTAAGGTTACTTTTGTTAGAACATATTTTACATATGTTTCCACTCTTGTTTAATATTCGGTAACTATGCAGTTCATTTAACAATATAATGTAAAATTCTAGTCATTGAAAGTTATTACAAACTATTTAGCATAATAAAGAAATGCAGGTTAGTAGTCAATCACCTATAAGGATAAAACTTGTAGTCATGTTCAGTATGTTTTCATGATCAAACAGAGATATATTTTGGATAGATAGATGGTCTTCAAATACTTCAAAGATGTACAAAATATAGCATTTAAAATGTTTGTTAACATAGGCTTTTCATGACAATGAGACATATCTTCTCCTGGTAGCACAAATTTGCTTCAGTGCTGTATGATAATGCTCTTGTACACGGTACAGATTTGTCACTCATAATAGTTTAATAAAACACTGATTGGCCAGGCAGGAAATATAGGTGAGGTGACCAGACCGAGAGAATTCTGGGAAGAGGAAAGGCAGAGAGGCAGTCATCAGCCAGAAGCAGAAGAAGCAAGATGAGAATGCCTTACTGAGACAAGGTACCAAGCCACATGGTTAAATATAGATAAGAATTATGGTCAATTTAAGTTGTAAGAGCTAGCTAATAATAAGCTTGAGATAATAGGCCAAACAGTTTATAATTAATATAAGCCTCTGTGTGTTTCTTTGGGACTAAACAGCTATGGGACCAGGTGGGATAGAGACTTTCATTTACACTTCACAGAAGATGATAGGCGTCAAAGAAATTCCACATGGAGCTTGCTTTCAATGAGGCAAAACCAGCCATTTGGGCAAGAAACTGCTTTTGCCTTAGGACACACACACACACACAAAGATGGCTGAATTTTGTCAAGATAAGGTAGGACAGTTCTTCAAAATTCTTGCTTCACAGAAAAGTCTGTCAAACATTCTAGGCCTTTAGACTGGAGATGGATGACCCAATGTTGCAGAAGAACTGTCCAAGCAGCCAGATGTCTCTTTCTTTTCATAGTTTTGGAAGTTGCATGCTCTGCACTTCCTGTTTACTTAGGTGTAATTATATCCTTCTGGGGTTTTTGATGGAATTGAAGAGTAGATAGTCATAGTTTTCCTTAGTTATGATAAAAGAGAAATTACATACAAAACTTTGGACTCATCATAAAAGAATAGATAATGGAGTATTTTCTCTAAATTCATCAAATACAAATAGAGTAAACATTGTAAAAATTCTTACTTGATAATATTCTTATTGTATATAGTTTCATTTTTTAAAGTTAATACCTTTCCTTTATATTTAGACAATATCTAATAATTGTTCTTATTGTATATAATTTTACTATTTAGAGTTAAATCCTTTCTTTTTATTTATGCAAAAAGGGGGAAATGTGTAACAATCTTTTTGTACACTGTGAAGATGTGCCACTCAGCCTGGTTTGATAAAATGCTGAATAGCCAATAGCTAGGTAGGATTTTTGAAGCAGAGTGAATGTTGGGAAGAAGGAGGAGGAGTCTCCAGCCAGATGCGAAGGAAGTAAGAATTGGAGGAGAAAAGGTAACAAGCCATAAGTCATGTGGCAGCACATAAATTATTAGAAATGGGGTTAATTTAAGTTATAAGAGCTAGTTAGAAATGAGCCTAAGCTGTGGGCTGAGCTTTCATAATTAATAAGAAGTCTCTGTGTGATTTATTTGGGAGCTGGCTGGTAGGACAGAGACAGACTTGCTACATTCAAGACCATGCCAAGCTTTTACATGAACAGTGGGCATCTAAGCTCAGGTCTTTGTGATTACATGGTCGGCCCTGACCCAACTCTGATGAACTTCTGAATGTCTCTTTATGATCAGTCTCCCCACAACGAGAGTGCAGTTTCTTCTGCAGTTTTTAATACTTTGTTTAGCACTGTTTTAACCTTCTATAATACAGAAAATTTAATAACTTATTTATTTTTTCTTCTCCTGACCTTTTCTCATAAACACAAGTCTTGTGAGCATTTTGTAATTTAATTTTGTAGTCGATTTTCCCTGTTAGCACAAATGGGTGTCCGTAGGGCTGTCCACTGGCAGCGCATTCTATGCCTTCACCCTAGCGTTCCACACTGCTGGGTTTCTGGTGGCCTCTTAATTCTTAGCGAGATATATTGTGTTGTTTAACCATTATAAACTGTGAAAGCTTGTATCTTTTTTCTTTTTTCCTTCTGAACATGTTTGAACTCCTTGGTACAAAAGATCAGGGTCTTTTTTTCTCCCACATTTCCAAGTTTCTTCCTTAAAACACTATCTAATTTTTTTCAGCAATTGCAAAGGTCACCATACACTGGCTACTCCTCCCGTCAGTGTTTGGAATTAGTCTTTTATCTTTGGGAGAAAGAATCCAAGTAAACAAAGGTCTTAAATTTGTGTCTTTTTGTGTTCCTAGCAACAGCCCCTGTTATATGTTTTGTTATCAGTTCCAGAGTCTGAAGATGCCTTGTGTGAACCTCCAGCAGACAGTTCTGAAAGTTCCAGCAATCCACGTGTGTGCATTGGTTCTTAAAATGTACAGTCTTGTTCCCATTAGAACTCTCTCTGGGTTGTACGTGTTCATATGCCAGGGATGGCTCATGCCTGTGTGTCTAGGATAACAGAAACTTTTTCTGCTTCTGAAGTAATTTCTGCATTCGGAACCTAATGTGGCCTTGGTCATAGTGGATAATGCTAGCTACTAACCATTTGAATTTTTCTACTTAATCTTGTTTAAAAATGAAAGACATTTTGGAAATTTCTATTTTTTTTCTCCCCATGTTCAAATAGGGAGACCTTTTTGATAATGTTGGCTTTACCCAATCGTACTAGAAATATCACATCTTTCTGGATACACTTTAAAGAGAATGGTCACTGTGGAGACACACATGACTGTGATTCTGGGGCTGTGTGACACTAGCTAACCATGCCTCTCACGCACGTCGTGATGCTTCTTCAGACTGTAATGATTCAGTAAACGTTCTAGTTCCTCAAAAAACATTTCCCCTTGAACTGTCAAACATTTTCTGATCTGGCTTTAAGAATTTCTCAGTAATTATCCAAATATAATCATAGAACCCGTGTTACCTCGTGTAGGTGAAAGGATTCTGACTGACTTACACCCCTACACGGTCACTCTCTCAGTGAAGGTGTGCAAGTTCAGGGCCTTCACGATGATGGTTCAGAAGGTAAGGTAGCGATGACCCGGGTTTGACCCCTGGTATCCACGCAGTAGGAGGAGACTTGATTCCTGCAGGTTGTCCTCTGACCTCCACACACATGAAAACAAATATAAAGTAGACATTTTTTCTTACCTAACATCCTCTTCCGCCCTCTGCCACGAACCCCACATGACTGGCCCTGGACAACTGGTAGACTCTATCCCTTTGAACTGTGTTTGTCTTGCTAACTATTCATATGTATACAAATGTGTGGGTAAACTCATGAATCTTCAGTCAGACAGAGTGCTTTTTGGTTTGTTTGGTTTGGTTCGATAGCCAAGACAACTCTCACTGCACAGCTCTGGCTGGCTTTGCACTCACTGTGTAGACCAGACAGGCCGGAACTCACCGAGATCGGCATATGGAGCACACAGGACATCAACAGGAAGGGGGCTCTTGTTTTGTTTTGGTTTGATTTGAGAAGGGGGGTCTTGGTTGTGCACAGCACCTCACATGGGGCTGGGAACTGTGAACCCCTTCTGATTCTACACTAGAATGCTGCCTGCCTTGACAGCTGCTCTGGGTTTATGTGTGCAGCAATCCTAACACATAAGAAGACATCAGGGTCCTCCCTGACCTCCGCCTCTGACAATATGTTAGTATCTCTTTTGCGATGGCCCCAGAGCCTTGATGGGCGTGTCTCGTCGTCAATTCTACACAGTATAATGCTTATGTCTGTGATCCAGTTCATGCCAATACTGTGTGTTCCGCACAGTGCAGATGGAAATACGTATTTTGCAGGTAGACGCCCAAATTTTCATCACAATTTGTTGATCCTGTTGGAAACGACTCTGCGCAGGTGAGTCCGTCCTCAGGCCGCTACACCAGCGGCCTGCTCTCATGTGTGGAAGCTGTGAACCCAGGGGCTTGGTTTCCTTTGGTTTTCATTTTTTCACAGAAAAGGCTACTGTAGTTCCCTTCCCTTTCCTTTAAGTTTCAATATAGACATGTTTTTAAGAAGGTTGTTGCTGTTGTAACTTGGACTGCATTGACTCCGTGGTTAAGTTTGGGAAGAATTGATCTAAAAAATACTGAATCCTTCAATTCACACATACACTCGAACTGTTTAACAATTTCTCACCAACTGTCAACAATTGACTGAGGTTTCTGTGGTGTTTTTATTGCAAGTTTTAAACTCTTGATGCCATTGAAACAGTATTTTAATAACTTCATATCCTAATTGATTTTCAAATACAAAATAAAAATTTTTATTAAATATTAAAAATAATTTTTGTTCTTGCAGGTTGAATTCTCATGACTTTGCTGATTCATTTTGTCTCGGCAGCCTATTGTTTATCTTATTACTTTCGGATTATCTAGGCTTTTCTGGGTGGCTTCTAAAGTTGTCTGTGAACTAGGGGTTCTACGCCTCCAGTACGCGCTCCTCTTGCTTATGGATCCGCTGAGATCGGGATAATCAGGACCAGGATAATTAAAAACTTTCATTGTAGGTTTCTTATAGATAATGACTAGATGTTCATCAATTTTCTTGATTATTTTCAAAGGGAAAGCTTTTGGTTTTATTGGTTTTCTATAATTTGTTTTCTGTCTCGCTGAGTTCATCTATTATTGTGATCCCCCCTTCTCTGCCTCTCCTGTCAATCTTGTTGTTCAGCTTGTGTGGACTCTAAAATGCAATATCCTGGTCTCAGTCTCTTAAAAAATAGGTTTTTTTCCCCAAGACAGGATTTCTCTGTAGCTTTGGAGCCTGTCCTGGAACTAGCTCTTGTAGACCAGGCTGGCCTCGAACTCACAAAGATCCTCCTGCCTCTGCCTCCTGAGTGCTGGGATTAAAGGCATGTGCCATCACCACCAGACAGAAATAGTTTATTTTTTATAACTTACAAGGTCCATACATTTGTACAATGTATATTCAACTGCCAGACACTCCTCAAGTAGAGCAGGGCCTCCAAGGCCTCCCCTTAACCGTGCTGGATTTGACTGGCGTGCTCTTATGCAAGTCTGCCGTGAACTGATGGGTTCAATTGCCATGTCATATCCGGAAGCCAACATTCCATAGCTCTCCTTCCCATTTCCCAGCCCTTACGTTCTTTACCCCCGCCATTTTGTATAATTCCCCAAGCCTTGGGTGGTGGAGGTGAATACAGATGACTGGGCCACAGCTGAGCACCCGGGAGTCTCTGCCCTGGTCACTGTCGCTGCACAGTGGTGTTGCTGGGCTAAGCTGGGAGCTGCACACGTCCCTTGGTTCTGCAGCTTCTGCTGCTGCAAACCCCTCAGCCTCCTGAAGGCCAGATCACAGCTCTACCTGTATTTACTGTGGGCTTCTTTCCCCACCTGAAGATGAGAGCTCACTGAGTGAATCAGAATTTAGATAAAAGTTTGAGCTATGAAAATCTCACCATGTATGATTTTTGCGATATCAGAAAATGTTGGAACATCGTATCTTATCTTCAGTGAAAGTGTCTTAATGTCCCTCATAATTTCCTATTTGACATGTAGGACTATGAAACATGGGACTTAGTTTCCCGATGTTTGTGATTTTAGAGTTTTTAGCTTGCTTCCTTGTGTCATGGTTGTACTCTATATGATTTGGATAACTATGTTTTATTGTTGCGGGGACCGGAGACAGCTCAGTTGGGAGCGTGCTGACCCAGCATAAGGAGGCCCTGGGTACAGTGCCCAGCACCACAAACACCGAGCGTCACGTCACGATGCACGCCTGAGATGCCAGCACCGCAGAGAGCAGGCCGGAGGACCATGAGCTGAGCATTCCTAAGCTGTGTAGAGTCGGGCACATGAGAGAGACCTTGTTTCAAAAAGAAATTCCTGTGAGTTGTTTTCTGGCCCAGAATACAGCCTATCTTGATTACACCATATGCACTTGAGAACATTCTGTCTTGTGGTTCAGAGCCTGTTGACTATATGCTAATTAGGCACAACATGCTAAATAGGATAGCAGTGCTGTTCCGTCTCCATACTGGTCTTCCTTTTCTTTATTACTGGGAGAATAGCATTGAAACTCCGTTGCAATTGTCCATTTTTATATGATTCTGCGTAGTTTGCAGTTCTGGTATTATGCAGCACTGTATGTAGACCTATGTAATCTGTATGTAGACTGTATGTAGTCTTCATGTAGACTGTATGTAGACTGTTTGGAGTCTGTCTGGAGAATTCGCTCCATGCGCTATGCGGTGCTTTTTTATCCCCTGCTGGCCACTCTGCTGCTATTTCCAGCCCAGTCTCCTTGTGGTATTGCTCTCGCTTCTATGGAAGATCTTTCATCATTTCTGTGCTTTTAAATTTAAGGCAAATTCCTTGTAAAAGGCATGTAGTTGGATGCTGCTTTTTATTTAACCCAGATGAACTCAGAGGGTAGTGTATTTATATTGGCTGTCACTGTGATGCGCTTGAGTTTCCTTTCGACTGTTTTGCTGTTTTTTTTTTTTGTTCCCATCTAATTCTCATTTTTCTTGACTAATTGAGCATTTTTGGTATTATATGTTGTCACAACTATTGACTGTTGTTGGCACATTTTAATTAATTAATCAGTTAAGGCTCCTGAGTATGCACCTGAGGTTATCAGTTTTTCTTTGAATAGTTATATATCACGTGACATATGAAGCAGCTCTTACTGCTCTTGTTCGCTCTGTGCTTTGCTTGTTTTTTAGCTTTCTCTGTGTCATAAGCCTTGAGTTATTTTATTCTTAACCTTGGTTAAACTGTTATTCCAAGCCTCAAGTGTGTCATAGGGCCCTTCTCTGCTCATTCTTAAGATCTTTCTTCTGACGTTCACTAATTTATTATTTGCCTTGCGTTTCCTTGGTGTGTGTTCAACTTCGTGAAGTTTGTATCACAATGGGAGCAAACTTTAGAGAGTGACAAACCTTTCTCTCTCCTTTTCTAACACTAAGAATGTTATCAGCTCCTTGCCTCCTGGATCCCTGAAGGACTGGCTTTGTTCTTCTGTTTACAGATGCATCTGTCAGAGGTCATCTTTTCCGCTGTGTTGAGGCCATTTTACTTCAAGTGTTAGTATTTTTCACACCTAGAGGTCTCCTTTGGTTCTCGCCTATCCTCCTTTTTGGTCCTTGTGTTCATGCTTTCCTTTAACTATTTGAGTGAGGTCTGTGTTTTCTACAAACATCTATCGTTTTGTTGGTACATCCATTCTATTTCCCAATCTTTTCCTTCTCGTTGTCTCTGATTTCCCCACTGTTCGGGAGGTACTGTTAGCTGCATAAAGCCTTGGTTGATGTTGTCAGTGCCACGTTGCTGAGTCTGGTTTGGCCGTGGCCTGATTTTCACAGTGCCGCACTGTGTTTCAGCACACAAAGTCACTGGCAGAGAGCAGCCCCTCTCTTTCAGGCTCACCTTTAGTCATATACAGGATAATTCATTCCTGTAACCAAGTTGTGACCCCAAAGGGATCTCTGCAACACAGGTGGTCATTATCCACGACCACACTTTATTTAAATTTAAGCCTTTCCCACTCCTCGTGCGGATCTGGGGAGTTTTGCAGCTTGCAGCTCCTTGCTAGTGCCTTAGCCATCTTGTGATGTTTCACCACTCCTGCATGACCTGCAAGTGGAGGTTCCACTACACCCCTGCATGACCTGCAATGCAAGTGGAGGTTTCACTACACCCCTGCATGACCTGCAATGCAAGTGGAGGCTTCACTCCACCCTTGTATGACCTGCTTATGAGTGGAGGTTTCACTATACCCCTGCATGACCTGCTTATGAGTGGAGGCTTCACCATACCCCTGCACAACCTGCTTATGAACAGAGGTTTTACTACACCCTGCATGAGAGTGGTTATCAAAAGGCCAGGGGACTGTTGTGCTGATTTCTGGAACTGTTTGTCTTCATGTAGTTTCTAATCTTCTGGAATTTTCCCTGGAACTTCCAGCCACTACAGTGTCCTTGAATTCAGAAGTCAATCTCTTCAATTCAGTGAAGACATACATCTGGAGTGAGGTCTCCCCTCCTGGTCCCTGTGTCCCCAAACTGCTCCACAGTCCTCCAGACTACAGGCTCACTTTCCATGCTTCTGCTTGGAGGTGACGTCTTTGATCTGCTGCTGTGCAGGGTTTGGTAACTATACTGTTTTATCACTGCTCTTGGTGTGAGGTCAATTTAGGATGCTCCCTTTTCCTCCACAGAAACAAGCAAAAGTCCGGATCTGAGCATTTAATAATGTCAGCTAAGCATGTTTTGGAGACTCATGGCTAGTCGAAGTTGCAGAGAAAAGCAACTTCAGAAAACATAATTAATTACTCCAAGAAAGCTCTTGCCCGAGCACTTATGCCCATATGGCCCGCCGTAAGGTACCACCACATACTCGTTCTGAACATGAGTGGTGGTCAGGTTTCCTTCCTGTTTGAAGGCCTTCCACACAGTACCAATATACAGCTCTACTGCCAGTCAGAAGTGCTGGATTTATGAATAGTTGTAGTGGAATTTCAATTGTATTTTAATAAATAGACTGTCTGAAGATCTGATAGTAAAACAGCCCCACTGCTCAGCCTTACAGACCAGGTTTTGGTAACACACACTTTTAATCCCAGGAGCCACAATGACACGAATGTTTAATCCCAGGAGCCACCCTAGTTGCCATAGAAACTGGGTAATACATGCCTTTAATGACAGTGGTGCACACCTTTAATCCCAGCCCTAGAGAGGAATATAAAATGGAAGGAGACAGCTCTCAGACACAGTCTCTTCTGAGATTCCAGGATGCAGGATGCTATTTCAGACCGAGGTTGAGGTAAGAGCCAGTGACTGTCTGTTTTGCTTTTTAGATCTTCAGGTTGAACCCCAACTTCTGACCCTGAGTTTTTATTAATCATGCATCAAATAGTTCTATACATCTCTACTGTCAGAGTTGCTGTGTTTACGAACAGTTCTACCAGAGCGTGTTTCTGTTCTACCAATGTGTTTCCTGTGGAAATGCGTGTCATGCATTCTCCTCACTAAATGGGAATAGGTGGACGCCAGGCAGGCTTAGACTAGGATCAGATAGAAGCCATTTTATGCTGAAGGCTTTGTCCTGGAAACAAGACTTGTCTGGATTGGCTCTGAGGTTCCGAGGGACAAAGGTCTTAGAGATACTGCAAGACTCTTTCTGGTGTTAATCTGCTAGTCTGTGCTCTAAGATGGCATTGTTTGTACATTTTATTTAATCTGTCCTCCTATTGACTGTAATAATAAATAATAGTTAACTGTAATGTAAAAAAATTGTCAACTAGACCATATCTTCTCCATCTACAATTGTATATTTCATGTTTCCTGAAAGAGCTTTTTAAAGACCTTATTTGGGCATATAGCGTATTTCAAATCATGTTTTTGCCTTCACGGGTATGCAAAGTAGAAAATGTAAGCGAAAACAAATTGATTATTGAACTATTACTTCCTCCCCACTGCCACACATACAAATACACATGTGTGTATGTGTGTGCTGCTCTCTGTGACCCTGTTATACCACTCCTTGGCATATGCTAAAGGACTCAACATCCTACTCAGATGTAGGATGTTTGCTTAGTTAGCCATGTTCACTGACGCTCTTCTGTTCTATAGCTGGGAAACAGAAACAACCTTAATGTCCTCCGGCTGACAAGGGGATAATGAAAACATCACACACACATACACTTTCTGGAATACTATTCAGCCGTAAAGAAAAATGAAATCATGAACTTTACGGTCAAATGGATGGAACTAGAAAAGATCATACCGCGTGAGTAACCCTGACCCACGTTCTCCCTCTTTGGGGCTCCTAGCTCCAAGTCTTCAGGTGTGAGGACATGGACTCAGTAAGCCACAGAAACAAGGAAAGCAAACAGGACCATGGACAGGATGGAGTGTTGGAGAGCAAGAGGGTGGACTAGCAGCACAAGCGATCTGACCAGGAAACGGGGAAGGAGGTCTTCTTCAGGGAGGTAAGTACAGAAGAGTTGGGAGGAGGGTGAAGGGAAATAGCATGGTCCACGTAATCTGACAGAGAAAATGAGAAACTGGAAGAATTATTAGGGACGGGGAGAGAATTCCATATAGAAGGAGGAGGGAAGAGGGTAAAACAACCATAAAAAGTCACAAGGAATCACACTGTTTACCAAAAACCCCAACCCTATAATACATTTAATTCTGTATGTAAATATACATATTCGGTTCTGATCAGCTTTCCCTATCTAGGCTTATGGAACTCCCTTTAAGAGTCCATGACCACATAACCAAAACCCACACCAGAAATGAGAAGCCAGGGTTGTCCACACAGACAGCCCATTTCTGCTGCCCTTGGTTGTCCCCCAGAAGTGGAAGGTAAGTCTTTATGGCTAAAGGCACCATGCCTTCAGAAACATGGCTGAGAGACCCCTGAGCTGGGACCTGAATGCCCTTTCCTCAGGACTTGCTTTCATGGTTCCAGAAAGCACCACGCAGCTTCCAAAGGATAGAGACAACCTAGTCCTACCAAGCTATGATACCTATGAACTACATCAGATGACCAACATGTCATGTCCACGGTGCAGTGGGTGCACCATACCTAGGCAGTGACCAGAACTTCTCTAACTGGACTTAAGACCTGCTCACCAAGAGGGAGCCCATGCCTGGAACCGGAAACCTAGCTAACTACTCAGCTCTGGTGAAGCCATAGTCATTGGAGGAGAATTTACAACCATTATTTTTACGAAACCAGTACAATCCCTAACAATCTATAAACATTTCTCCTTATACCCCCAGATAAGTGTGGTTTTCACCCCCCAACAAGGAAACATCTCTTTGCAACAGATGGTGACCCCTGCAGGAACACAGCCCATCAAAATGCAGATTTGCAGACTCTCACCCCAGTGGGTGCATCTACAAAACAGCTCCCGTAACTAAGGCCTGGGGAACATTGCAGAAGAGGGGGCAGAAAGACTGTAAGACCCAGAGGATCTGTGAGTTTGCTGCGAGACTGTGCCTCCCAGTAATGTCTAAACCAATATGATAAAATCTCACCAGCGTGGCTGCCCAAACATGAGCTGAACAAGTACACCTCCATTGGACATGCCAAGGTGGACGCAAAGGTCCTGAATCCCTACACAAAGAACTATAGGTAACTGAGCAGGAGAGATGCTCTTCCCCAGGGAAGAGCATACCAACAGGCTGTCCAGGGGCCAATAGTCAGCCCTGATAACATACATAGAAGTAATACATATACCTCTGAGGAAGGCTGAGGGACACTGGACAGGGAAATCAGTATTGGAGACTCATGACAGCAACTATAGCTTGTATCCTTCAATTTTTACTTAAAAATATTTAAAACAGCACTCTCAACTTGGGCAGGCATTTTTTTTTTGATTAACCAAAAGAAAGTGAAAAAGGAGAAACAACCAAATAGATATAGATAGCATTCAATATAATGGTTGGATTAAATCTAAACACGTCAATCACCGATTTAAATGTGGATGACTAAAACATTCCAAATAAAACAATAACATTGTCAGCTGGATGGTGGTGGTGCACCTGGGAGGCAGAGGCAGGAGGATCTTTGTGAGTTGGAGACCAGCCTGGTCTAGAATAGCTAGTTCCAGGACAGGCTCCATAGCTACAGAGAAACCCTGTCTTGAAAAACAAAACAAAACAGATAAAAAAGAATAACATTGTCAAATTCAATAATAAAAATAACCAAGACGCCAATACACGATGTCTATAAGAGATACACCGCAAATAAAAAGATAGAAATAAGGAAAACAACAAAATTATTTACCAAACAATAAAAGTATTAGAAAAAATGTATCTCAAGGCAGAGTAACACTAAAGATAAAAAGGGGAATTTTATTGTAATAAAAACTCAATAAAGCAAGAAGACAGAATGATTGCAAATGTGTATTTACTTAATAAAAGAGCTTCAAAATCCATAAAGCAGCGATTGGAGGAGCTAAGCGGGGTATCAGACAAGTCTCCTGCCCCGGCTGAGATACAACGCACTCCCTATAGCGGAGCAGAGTCACAAAAGTAACTGTCCAGACAGAAATGAGAGCGCTGTCAATCAACCTGGTGCAAGCAGCGCCAACAGAATGGGACAACCACTGCCTTTACAACACATTTTCTTTCCAAGGGTATGTTGAATTCCTACCGGCGGAGATCCTCTGCCGGCTGCGAAAGTGGTGCGTGCATTTCATGGTTTTCAATAATCTCAAAGCCGCAGCTAAATTAAGTTAGTTAGCATAAATAGGTTAGTATAATACATATCAAGCACCGCTGGCTGCAGAGCAAAGTGCTTAGCCTGCTCCTCAGTCCCGGTCCTTCTGAACTCAGCCCTAAACCACGGACAGGATGCCCAGAGCCCACGATTCAGAACTCTGAAAAGTGAGTAGTGGAATGTGGATGGGGAAGAAGATCAGAATTTGAAATATAGTCCAACTTGTGGTGTTTCTTGTCTTTTTTTCACCTTTTGAAATCTCCTTGTCTGAAGTGAATACAGGCAGGAATTCAGGTCATCAGTGAACGGACTGAGCTTCAGGGGACACACTCTGGGCGTCTTCACAGGAGCAATGGGTCTGCCGTTTACAGTTTAGACGCATCCTCCCCCCCGCCCCCCTCCTTCCATCTCCCTCTCCCTGGCAACGCCCCCCGGCAACCTCTTGTCATGGATGGCAGAAGCTGCAGTAGGGTCCACGGGGCACCACGGAAGGCCAAGGATACTCCTCTGTCACACAGCTTTCTGTGCCGCAGGCCCACGTGCTGGGGAGCGCAGCCTAATAGCGCTGCTAACTAAAACCCTTCATTTCGGTCCGGAAGACTGGAAGCGGTAACCTGATGAAGAATATATTCCCTTTCATCTTTAAATAGGACAGTTTCCATGTTAGCTTCATCTGGTGCCTTACCATGAACAGATTTTCAACGGAACAGTGTGGTTGCTGTCGCTTCCTTCCTGAGACACCCCGGCAGGAAACAGTCATCTGGTCCTCACGCTGATGTGAACTTGGGATATCCTGTCAAGGTGTTCTGACTTGTTCTACTATTAATACTGAATTTCCTAACTTACGGCCTTGGAGATACCACTTCAAGGCATGCAAACTTCTTGCACTCCCTTGATTTGGGATCAAGCATTAACTATTTACTGATACAAATCTTTAGTGTCTTGGTGCAGGGTGTTGACGCTTGCTGGCTCTCAGTGCATATTGACTAGTTAATATTTTGCTTTCTGACTTAAGCAAGAACCTTACATTCCCCAAATTTAACTCCCTCTCCCCATCCTTCCTCTTCCCTCTGATAATCTTACTCTCTGACCTATGAAGATGTCCCAGGTTCCTTTTCTAAGCATCCTATTCATCTCTGGAATCAGCCATTTATCTGAACATGCTTAATTCCAAGGCCTGGCTTTTAGACATGCTTGTGGAAATTTGGGTGTTTGGATTCTTGGCTTATTGAATTTATTGAATTCAATAAGCAGGGACCAAAACGAACATTCTGATACAGGGGAATTCATGCAAACATGCCAAGACCTCGCTTATGCACATGCTCTGTGCAGGCATAGACACGCAGACACATCCTGTCAATCTTGATGCCCTGGCTCACATCTCAGCCTCTGAGTTCTTCCTTGCCCTGGCCCCATATCTGAGTCTTTCTCCTTCCACGGTGGGACTCTGGCTTCCAACTATACCTTTCTTCATCTTTTTAACTCTAGAATATATGTGAAATAGTTTTAGAATAGCCACCTAAGCTAGGATTAAACAACACAAACCAAGTATAAAAAGTGTTCATTATTTCTTCGTAATTTGTCCCCTCAACACATTGAAGATCTATAAAAGAAAGTTTGCACCCAAAGTTATGTAGTTTTGGATGACTTTGTGTGTTTATGTCCCTTCTCCTTTCTCTCTCTTGCCCCCTGCCCCTTCTCTGTTTTCCTTTGATATAGTTAAGTTTTGTGTGTTTGAACTTTCTTGAGTGTAGGGCCTTACCCCTAATTTCTATTTATTTCCCTTTATTAAATATATAGAACATCTGTCAAATGAGTAAAAAAAAAAAAAGTCCCACAGAAGGAAAAGCCACGCCTTGCTGGCTCTTTTCACCTCACGGCAACCCTGTGGTCAGACAGAGTACAGACCAATTTCTCTGCTTTCTGTGTTATCCTCTACTGTGTCTTTTTGGAAAGATAGTAGGATTTTATTTCCCGCATCTCTTTTCTTCTACAAATAACCAAGGTCACGTTGTACTTTCCTTTCTTTCTTTCATGTGTTCTTCCTTTCTTTTTCATTTAAAAGCATCTCTGGGAAGTTACTCTGTAACAGTTCATAGTGCCTTTCCTTATTCTTTTTTTCATAGGCATATAGCACTTCATCACAAAAACCTTTTGGGTTTGTGTTTTTGTATTATTGGAGATACGCTATAAGGTAAAATCTTTTTGTTTTGTTTTTTTGAGACAGGGTTTCCCTGTAGCTTTGGAACCTGTCCTGGAACTAGCTCTTGTAGACCAGGCTGGCCTTGAACTCACAGAGATCTGCCTGCTTCTGCATTTATGAAGCCAGCAACATCCACAGGACCAGGCCAGAGGCAGAACCTCTCCAGGAGCAAGCCCAAGCTAGCAATTTCCACGGGAGTAGGTACAACAGAGCGACCTCCACAGGACCAGGCCTGAGCCAGCATCCTCCACCAGAGCAGGCCCAAGCCAGGGACATCTGTGGGGGCAGGCCCATGCCAGTGAGCTCCACCGAAGCAGGCTTGAGCCAGCCACCTCCTCTGGAGTAGGCCCAAGCCAGCGACCTCCATGAGAGGAGGCCTGAATGACCTCTGGGATTGCAACACAACCTCTTCCTGGAGTGCCGTGTGACCTCCAGGAAAGCTGAATGACCTCCGAGGAGACTGGAACGGTGGCCCAACTCTGCCTCAAGGAACAACCATCTGAGCCTTGGATTCACTGGCACATGAAAGAGTGATCACCAGAGACATGGCCCCAGCTACACCAATGAGAGGAAAATATGTGTAGACAAGGTAAGAACACAATACCACAAAAAACAACACGGCACCAACAAAAACTAGTAGCTCTAAAACAGCAAGACTTTAACACCCCTGTACAGATGAAGCAGAAGAAAATGACCTAAAAATAACTTTAGGAGAATGGTTGAGGCCCTTAAAGAGGAAATAAAAAATTCCCTCAAAGAAGTGGAGGAAAAGAAAAAAAAAAAAAACTGGAAGAAATCAACAAATCTCTTAAAGGAAACCAAGAAAAAGGAATCAAACAGCTAAAAGAAAAAATTAAAGACTTGAAAAACAAAACAGAGACAATGAAGAAAATACAAACTGAGGGAATTCTGGAAACAGAGAATATGGGGAAAAGATCAGGAACCACAAATGCAAGCACAAACAGCAAAATACAAGAGATGGAAGAAAGAATCTTAAACATTGAAGACATGATAGAGGAAATAGACTCAATAGTCAAAGAAAATGTTGAATCTAACAAAAGCTTAACACAAAATATCCAGGAAATATGGGACATCATGTAAAGACCAAACCTAAGAATAATACGGATAGAAGGAGAAGTCCAACTCAAAAGCATAGAAAATATATTCAACAAAAAATGATAGAAGAAAAACTTTCCTATCCTAAAGAAAGATATGCATATGAATATACAAGAAGCTTACAGAACACCAAATAGACTAGACCAAAAATAAAGCCCCTCACCACATAATAATCAAAATTCTAATCATACAGAATAAAGAAAGACTATTAAGAACTACAAAGGAAAAAGGCCAAGTAACATATAAAGGCAGACCTATCAGAATTACACCTGACTTCTCAATGGAGACAATTAAAGCCAGAAGATCATGGTCAAGTGTTATGCAGACATTAAGAGACCACAAATGCCAGCCCAGATTACTATATCCAGCAAAACTTTCAATTGCCATAGGTGAACAAAACAAAATATTCCACAGCCAAACCACTTTTATCCAATACCTAGCCACAAACCAAGCCCTACACAAAGTACTAGAAGGAAAACCTCCAACCCAAGGAATAGCTTTCTGCAGTGCTAGCCTGAGCCTCTAATCCACACAGGGCATAGAAAAAGACAAAATCTCCTGAGTAAATTGGGAGCATGGGGATCATGGAAGAGGGTAGAAGGGGAGGAGGAAGGGAGGGGAGCAGAGGAAAATATATATAGTTCAATAAAAACAATAAAAAATGAACAAAAAGAAAATCAAATGAGCATTTATTAGTATCACAGATTTGTGAGAGGAAGACCACAGAGGGAGTGGGGCACGGCTCACAGGTAGAGCACTTCTTGTGCAAACCCTGGGATGTCCCAGCATGGCTCACTACCAGCAAGAGAATGGCTGAAGGACTCCGCACCCTACTTCACAAACACTTGCTCAGCCATGTTCATTGCTGCTCTACTCACAACAGCCAGGAAAGGGGACCAGCCGAGATGTGCTTCAGCTGATGAATGCATAACAAAATGTGATACATGCACACTATGGAAGACTATTCAGCTCTAAATGAAAATGAAATCATGACGTTTACAAATAAAAATGGATGGAACTAGAAAAGACCATGTTGAAGGAGGTACTCAAACCCAGAAGGACAAATACTGCTTGTTCTTTCGAATTGGAGGCTGCTGGCTTCAGATAGGATCATACAACATGAAGTAACTAGAGACCAGCAAACCATGGCGGGACCATAGGTGTGCATGGAGGCACTTGGGAGGGGGAAAGTAGGATGCAGGTAGTATGAATGGGGAAAGAAATAATGTCGGGGGAAGCTCCATCTGGGGAGAGGCAGCGAGGTCAATACAGGAGGAGGAGAGTCGAGAGACAGCACCAAGGTTGTTTGATAAGGCTTCAAAGAATCATAGGGGAAAGGGAATGAAAAACTAGGGAAGGGGAGAGGGGAGACCAGTCTCTGGGGACAGGAGCAGCAGAAGCGAAGAGAGAGGCAGAGAGAGAGAGAGAGAGAGAGAGAGAGAGAGAGAGAGGGGTGAGCAGCAGGCAGCGCTGTTTTAAAAGGGAACATAGTGAATGTGCACAGGGGGTGCTCTTAGTGGCGGCAGCTGAGGACGTATCCTGTCAGGACCCCAAGGGCAGACCAGTATGAATGCCTGAGTGCTAACCACTTGGGCTGACAATGCTCTCCAAAAGAACCACAAACTAACAACAATAAAAACCCCACAGACATCAGAAACCAAGCATCCTGTAAGGTGGGCTGGTCAGGGCTGTGCAAGAGACTCCCAAACATTATAGACCATCAATGCAGCTCTTGGTGGCTCTCGGTGTTGAGGGTGGGCCCTTGTTGCTGAAGACCCCACATATGTGCGACACACAACTTGAATGACTCATGTTGGATCGAGCCGAAAGCCTCTTTCTTGTGGCCTAGCTTCCTTGGTTTGGGAAAACACTCTGCAAGCTGCCAAGGTGGGTGGAGCCATTAACCAGTCCTACCAGCTTCACACAAAAATGTACTCCACAGGTTGTATTTATGAATATTTGTGCATACACACAACCACACACATGTGTGTAACAAATACAATTAAATAAAAAGGGGTTATCAACTTGAGAGTGTGGGGGGCATTCGTGACGTTTGGGGGAGGGCAGCTGGCACGGGCTGGGGCACATGTGAGGTCTGAGGGGGGGCAGTTGGTATGGAGTGGGGAAGGCAGGGAGAGGGAAAGTAACAGAGTTCTTCTTTATTTAAAAACATTTTTAAACAACTACAAGGGCAACTTGGTGACTGAGAAAATGAAGAAATTATTATTGATTCTATAGTATCAAACTTTAAAAGTTGACTATTAAAATGTTAATAATAAAATTCTAATCCTAAAACTAATTTGAAATATAGAAGATTAGGGATTCTCATACACCAAAATTTATGCAATATCGGATTTAACAGAATTTGATTTCGTTCAATATTGAAGATCAAAGTCTTAGTCAAAATAACAATTTGGCATACCTTTAATACTAATTATTTCATGAGTTTCTAAGAAGCCACTTCTGGGTTGATACCTGCCACAGAAGCTCACAAAGTTTCACTGTGAGTTCACCGGTGGCTCCTGTCTAGAGTTCTAAGGTGAAGTTAAAAGGCTGTAAATTAGAAGAAGACAGAGAAGAGAAAGACAAGGGGCAGGGAGAAGAACTGGGCTGGAGAAAGGCAGACAGATGGGAAAAGACAATAATCAATGATAAAAAGGAAAAATGCATCCATCAAGGCAGCCAAGTGCTCGGAAGTTTCCCAACGAGTCCCAGCGTCTTTCTGGAGAAAGTGTTTCTTTGTTTTTCAGTGGGGACACACAGCCTGAGTGTGTGCATCCCATACACATGTACACACACCCCGAGTGTGTGCACCCCATACACATGCACACACAGCCCGAGTGTGTGCACCCCATACACGTGTACACACAGCCCGAGTGTATGTACCCCATACACATGCACACACAGCCCGAGTGTGTGTACCCCATACACATGTACACAGAGCCCGAGTGTGTGCACCCCATACACATGTATACACAGCCTGAGTGTGTGCACCCCATACACATGTATACACGGCCTGAGTGTGTGCACCCCATACGTATGTACACATGGCCTGAGTGTGTGCACCCCATACACATGTATACACAGCCTGAGTGTGTGCACCCCATACGCATGTACACACAGCCTGAGTGTGTGCACCCCATACACATGTACACATAGCCTGAGTGTGTGCACCCCATACACATGTACACATAGCCTGAGTGTGTGCACCCCATACACATGTACACATCCACACACACAAAGCTGATGACTTAGAGCAATAGTGAAAATTAACAGTAGCCATTGTTACACATTTCCTTACACCTGGACTAAAAGAAAAGTGTAGAATATCACAGCTGGGAGGAGCTTCCGACATGACCTTGTTCATTCTCTCGACCCACAGGACTCAGCAATGCCATGCTGAAACATGAGTCAGGCCAAAAAGCCAGGACAATGAAGATGGTGGCTTCTTCCAAGACCAGATCTTTGGACTTATCTGGCTATATACTCTCAACTGCCCCTGAAGTGCATAGTTAGGTTTTGTTTGAAAGGATGAACAAACTTCAAGATTTTATTTACTGCATTTTCTTAGAGTTCTGAGGTGAATGGAGATTTTGAAAACATCTGTTTACCAATTTCCCGCTGGCAAGGGAAGCTGGGTAATAATAACCACATCACCTCGGTACCCTTCTCGAGGAAGCCATTAAGCCTGGAAGCACGCTGGTTTTGGCAATACAGAAATCAAAGCGGGGACACAGAGGAGCAGATCTGTGTTAAGGAACAAAAACCCACGGGCTGCTTCAAATATCAACAAGGAACCCTGAAATTTTCTATCAATTTCTTTTCATGGCCTTGTGACATTTTCAACTTAAAACCACATTGCTTGCCATCAAGGCACTTTGAGAGAGCTTCAGTTGGAAAAGGTAATTTTTGAGTGAGATTCAGCAGAAAAAGGTAATTTTTCAGAGAGGTTCACTGGAAAAAGGTAATTTTCAGAACCAATTGCTGCGTTCTTTTGCTGTTATTTTGCCCTTTTTTTTTTCTTTCCTAAGTAGCCCTAATGTCATTCATGGGCACTCCATGTCAATACATCTGCACCGGCTAAGTCGTTTGTGCAAAGTAAGTTTATAGAAACTGTAGCTTTAGGCGATGTTATTCCAGGGCTGTGAAGATCAAACAATGCAATCCCACTCGGCAGTTTCATCAATTCTGCTTCACTGTTGATGCTTGAGCCGGAGGCCTGGACCTGGAATCATAATTTCAGCCACACACAAATTTTTTTGTTTTGTTTTTGATGGGGAATCTAATTTCATGTGATGAGCGTTGCCGGGTTGCATTGTGGCTGAGCAACACAAGTCTGTAAGCCTCCAGCAGCAGCGACCCTGCGAGCCAGCGAAGGGCCAGCAACGGAGGGGCTTGATGGCTCATCCAGACTGCATCAGTTCTTAGTGCTTTGAGATACTAAAGGAAGAGGAGTAGTTTTAGAATGCACGTTATTATATGTCATTTGTATAAGTGGCGGGGCGAGCGTCCTCGAGAGCCGAGACCTTTCATCTGCTCATTTTCTGGAGAGTTCCAATCTTTAGAAAGGAAATTATGCAATAGGGCTTTAATGGTCTGAGATGAAGACTCTAAAATTATCAGGCTCCTCGTATATTTCTCCCTTTGATTATAGCATCATAGAGAAAATGAAAAGAAATTCTCCTCCCTCCAGGCAAGATGTCAAAGTTGGGGCCACGGAAAGAAGCGCCCTCAAAAACCCTTTTAAGAGTGAAACAGCAAGCCCTAGCAGGCCACCATTTTGTTCTCTCCTTTATAAAGTTTTTGATTTCCTGTGAATATTAATGGCCTCCCGTTTGTTAATCTTCGTGAGAAACTGCCCTGTGACCAAGTTCACACTTTCTGGCTATGCAAACTCAGTCGGCATGGGACAGGTTCAGTTTTAGACACTATCTTAACTGTTCTTTCTCTCTGGTTCGCATCGCTGACCACCCCCTGCCCTTCAACACACTATAGATAGAAAGAGGTTAAATTCTGATGCTATTTCTATGTAGAATGACTGTTTTATCTATGAGTATATGTGTACAAGTGCATGTGGATACACGTGTGTATGAGTGTGTGTGAGGGAGGTTGTTTTGTGTGTGTGTGTGCATGTGAGTCAGGGGCCAACCACAGTGTGTATGAGTGAGTGTTTGTGTGTAGGGGAGTGAGGGTGTTGTGTGTGTGTGTGTGTGTGTGTGTGTGTGTGCATGTGAGTCAGGGGCCAATCACAGTGTGTATAAGTGAGTGTTTATGTGTGGGGGAGTGAGTGTGTGGTGTGTGTGTGCACACGCGCATGAGTCAGGGGCCAACCACAGTGACATTTCTCCAGACTTCATTTTGCAGGTTGGCATCTCTACTGTCTGGAGCTCAGTAGCTTGGCTAGGCCTGTCTCCAACTCAGCACACCAGAATCACCAGCACACACCTCGATGCCATGCTTTTTGATGGGTTGTCAGGTCTGAGCTGAAGTCCTCGGCAAGCACGTTATGAACTGAATCGTCTCCACAGCCCTTAAAAATGGCTATTTTCTTAGAGGAAATGTCAACTTGCTTTACTGTGTGCGTCCAGAAGGAAAAGTCACAGTGACCAATCTTGTTCAAGGTGTTGGTTTTCAGTGTGGTGGGAGCTTTGTTCTCTGTCTAGAGTGGCCTCTGATGCCCTTGGGTTGTTCATCTTTAAGGTTGAAATTAACAGTTAGCTGAATGAATCCTAACCAAATGTGCCCCATATTAAGAAATTGTCATCTAATCCCAAACCACTTCCATGTGATGTTAGAGTCAACCTAAAATCTAGAAGCTCCTGAAAGATGGGTCTCTGGCATGACCATGTGATGTCATCTTGATTGCATTAATTGAGGAAGACCCACCCACTGTGAGTGACATCATTTCCTGACTGGGATCCTGGACTCTGAATGCAGAAAGGGAGCTGAGCAACAATGCTCACAACAATGCAACAATTCTCTGCTTCCTGTCTGTAGAGGAAATGTCCCTGCTCTGATATGCAGGGCCCTTGTTCCCATGTCTGTCTGTCTGTCTGTCTGTCTGTCTGTCTGTCTGTCTGTCTCTGTCTCTCTCTCTGTCGTCTCTGTCTCTCTATGTCTGTCGGTCTGTCTCTCTATTTGTCTCTGTCTTACTGTCTTATGTCTCTCTGTCTCTGTATTTCTGCCTGCTTAGCTCTCTCTCTCTCTCCCTCTCCCTCTCTCTCTCTCATACACACACACACACACACACACACATTGGTTTTGGCAGAGTGTTTTAATCACAGTGACTGGAAAGGAAATGAAGATAGCCCACTGCTCTGTGTGTGAAGTTCCTGGTTCCATTTCAGATGCTCCGCCTTCCTGATGAAGATATTCCGTCAGCCAACACATAAACACTCTTTTAAATAGAAAATCTGTTTCCTCTTGTCAGGATATGGCATTTATAATTATAAATATTTTTAAATCCATGTTTAACTTGGTGTGAAGTGTTCCTATCATAAAATAGGGGACAGCGAGTTCTCCAGTAAGTTTTGGGGGTATTGGTGTATAACTTTGATTTGTAAAAGGACAAGAGTCACCTATATTCAAAATTAATCCTGTCTAGTCAACCGTACATGGTTAAGACATTTTTATATATTAAAACCTATAAATGCAATATATAAACAGTATATGTTATACTATTAATAATATAAACATTAATATATTGATACTTAAGTTTGATCTCAATAAAGATGTTAAAATTTTTTAAAAATAAACTTTTTGGGGACTTTAACTTAAGAGCCAATAAAAATGTCACAGGCTACTTTTTTTTTTTTTGAGACAGGTTTCTCTGTAGCTTTGGAGCATGTCCTGGAAGTAGCTCTTGTAGACCAGGCTGGCCTCAAACTCACAGAGATCCACCTGCCTCTGCCTCTCGAGTGCTGGGATTAAAGGTGTGCGCCACAACCATCCAGTTACATTCTACTTAAGGTTTGTTGATTGCATCTTAATTATGACTTTGGTCAGAAATGTTGTCAGCATTTCCAGTTCATGAAACAGGTGCTCTCCGCGCACACCCAGGGATGCCCGGCGATGCTGCACACAGCTGGTGTTTCGTGGCTTTTCCTGAGAATGACTCTTTTGAGCAGTGCAGACACCAAGATCTTTTGGGAAAACAGTCAAGACAAGGTTTGTAGCTCCAATAAACAGTGTAAAGAATAAATCTCTGACTGCCGGCACCAGTGTCCAAGTCCCAGACCTGTCTTTCCTGACAGAGTGTCCCTTGACACATGGCTTGTCTGCTCACACTCACAATGGAGATTTGTTTCATCAAAGTTGCTGGTTGGACCACAACTCCCAAAGAGAAGCACAACCTTCCATCTGGAGCCTTCATCTCTTCATTGAAATGACTTCCGGCAAAGATGAGAGAGATGCTCCCTTTTTGGTGTGTTTTGCACCATGTGAGAAAGACTCACTCAGATCCTGAGTTGTCTTAATCGCTCTTGTTTGGCTGTGAAGAGACACCATGACCAAGGCAGCTCATGAGCAAAAGCATTTAACTTAAGAGCCAATAAAAATGTCACAGGCTACTTTTTTTTTTTTTTTTGAGACAGGTTTCTCTGTAGCTTTGGAGCCTGATGTGGGAGTGTCATACTTCAATCTGTTGATTTCATTGGTTAAGTAATAAACACACTGCTTGGCCTCATAGGTTAAAGCATTGGTGGGAGGAATAAACAGAATAGGATGCTGGGCAGAAGAGGAAGTGAGGTCAGACTCTGCTCTGCTTCCAGAGAGACCCGACAGCTCTGCTGGAGCAGAGACACCATGCTCAGCTCTCCTAGGCAGATGCACGCAATGAAGCTCCTCCGAGTAGGGTAGAATCTTCCCGGTAAGCGCACCTTGGGGTGCTTACACACATCATTAGAAATGGGCTAGTCCAGGTGCGAGAATTAGCCTGTAAGGGCTAGAGTTCATGGGCCAAGCAGTTCTTAAATGAATACAGTTTGTGTGTTGTTATTTCGGGCATAAGCTAGCCAAGCGGCCGGGGTGTTGGGGACGCAGCCCCGC
>NW_026067971.1:5908219-5979318 GCF_014885135.2 Alexandromys fortis | reverse complement strand
TCTCCATGCTCCCCAAGGTCAGACTGTGCATCTCCATGCTCCCCAAGGTCAGACTGTGCCTCTTCATGCTCCCCAAGGTCAGACTGTGCCTCTTCATGCTCTTACCATATTGTAGGCAGTCGGTCAGTGCTCTCTGGAACAAAACTGTCTATGATGAAATGGAATAGGATGCTGTGGTCCAGTTGGCACCATTGGTAAGATCTAACCTCACCACAATTCTCTTTGGTACCTCAGTAACCATTCCTGTGGTTTACTAGAAACCATACCACCTGGTGAGCTGACAGAGCAATGGTTTCTGTGGCATATTGAATTATAGACCGTAATGTAAGGTGCTGCCTTTGTGATGAAAATTTTTTCTGCTTCAAATTTTATATTCTCAAAATTTTTAGATTGTTTCTGTGGAATCTATGTCTTTAAATTTACACTCAAGTTCAAATGTAAGAAGTAAGAAATGCTCCTGTTTTCCTAAGGTGCAGGGTTGAGACCAGCGATGAGAATCTCTCAGCCTCTCCTCCTGGACTGGTTCAATACACTGGTACTGCTGTAGATCTCACCGCATAGGCAACGTGCAGAGATGAATTTATGTATTATGGATATCCTTCTCCACAAATGGAAATACATGTTATCAATATAGAGCGTGCCCTCCTATGAGACTGGCTCTCATATGGCCCAGCGTGGCTGTACTTCTCTATGCAGGGCTGTTGGCTGAACCTAGCGCTTCGTGCAGGCTTGGCGAGCATTCTATCTACCTAGCTGCAGCCCAGCCAGCGTTGATCTCGTCTTAGTTTCAGAGCTCTACCTTCCAGCCACTGGCACTTTAGATAAAAACCTGCAGAGGCTGGCATCCTAGGGGAACTCTTCCTTTTCAAGACTGTCCGCTCAGCCAGACTAGGACAACAAGGTGGGTTGTCAGTACACAGCCCAGGTAGCAGCAGTGTACCCAGGCCAGCAGACAAAGGAGGAGGCTTCTGCAGGAGCCTGGATACCTTTTAGAGAGAATTTGAAGTTTAGTCAAGTTTAATTCTTTCCAGGCTTGTGAACAGGCAGAGACAATGAGATTATTTCTTTATATAATTTATTGGGAGATGATAGTTTCATTTTTTTTTTAAATTATACCAACCTGAGTCTCTGGGATCTCTCAGCGTATACCTCATTTCTTGGTTTTTCTAGGCAATGTAGCACTTTGCTTTTCCTTTTGTAATTGGGATCTAGAGGGTTTCGTTTTCTTCTACAATGGTTTTGACTTTAATAAACTTGACTGCTGCTTGCCTGTGTTATCATTTGTAACCAAGTTCACGTTGAGAAGGGTGGAGCCAGGGATAATTCAGTTAAGACAAAGGGGAAGGGGGGAGAAGGAAAACAATGCCCGTCCTGTGTCTTAGACCTGTACTTCGGGGCATATAAGGTGTGGGATTTTATCAATTACACCTGAGCTAGAAGGAAAGAGACTTTCTTCAGTGATAGAACTCACCCCCTTGCTTCTGTGGCTCAGTTTAGAGCCACAGGGACACCATCCATCAAAAGAACCTTTCCTGAAGAGGAGAATCTTGTTAAGGCTGGCTGTCAACCTGAGAAAACTAATCATGGCATTGAACAACAACATGATTTTAGCCTCCTTTCCTCATCTCTTCTACTGAGCAAGCCATTAAGGAGGAAGGCCGACAGATGTGCACCAACCCACTAAAAATAGCAGCCTTGCTTTAAATATCAAGTGTGCCTGTCTGACGTGGGCAGGAAGGAAAGGCTAAACCCCAGCATATACACATAACACAATTTAGATCCGAGGCTGCAGTCCTATCCGATCCGGCAGCTGAGCTGCGGGTGGGTGGGTAATTCATTTAGCCAAAAGACTCAATGGCTTCTTCAGAGTGACTAGCTTTTCCACGGCCAGATTATGCCAAAAATGCTCACACCATGCCTGATCCGGGTGTGTGTTAAGTCCTGTTCAACCCGGAGCCGGAAAGATCGATGCGCATGTTTGAGTCTGCAAAACAGACTCAAGGCATTTTATTTTCTTCTCAGTGTGTGCTTTTCATCTTCTCTTCGATGTGGTGTTCCTTCCCGCCTTATGCTACAGTACCAGCTGAATGCTGATGACCTGGGAGTACATCAGGCAGGTTGCATTTAATGGTAATCTGTGGCCACAGCTGCCCGAGTACACGCTGATACCGAACTATGACCCCGGGACAAAGAGTTTTCATCCTTGTCTATTTCTGAACACAAAATCCTGGAAGCGTTGGTCCTTCTGGTTTCTGACCTCTTTCTTAACCCTGCCTCTCCCCTAAAGACCCCTGATGCCCCTTCTCTTCCCTAAGAATTAACAAGCCTCCAACCCTGCTTACTATGCAGGATTTTGCACCACAGTTTAACTAGAAATAAAGGCTAGCCAAGGCTTGCCCTGCCTGCACACATTAAGTAAGTATTTCTTGAGTGGTTAGATTGCATGCTGCAGGACAGCTGGCCTAAAAGCAGGTTTTGTGGTTAGTGTAATTCTTCACTTTATCATAAGAAGAGGCATTTTCAGAAACATACAAATTGCAAATCTTTGTACCGAAAGTGTTAGTACATAAACATCTTTGTCATATATACACATATCTTTGCATAAAATCTCAAAAGCATCCCACGACCACCAGAGCCACCGCAGGGACTTTAGTTAGGTCCCTGCTGTAGTAAGGAGACTCTGCTCAGTCTGAGAGTCCTGCTAGAGGAACAGGAGATCTGTCTCCCGTTGACTTCTGCGGGAGCAGGCAGGAAAGGGGCCTGACAGTTAGAGAAGTCCATTTTCATAGCGTTCTGAGATTACAGTGCACTTGCACCTACACATCTTCATCCACAAGACGATGAGAGAGCAATCTGTGGTTGGGAAGAAAACCTGACTATAACATTATGTCATATCAATTAGTAACTAAGACTATCATATGGCATTATTATACTGATTAATAATTAATTAATGATGTATGATATTAATAATATAATCTTAATCGGATCTGGATCTTCAGTCCTGGTTCTAAAACCCAATGCCTTTGTCTCTATTTAACCAAGTCATTTAATGTCTCTGGGCCTTAGTTTCCCTTTTCACTAAGCTTCAAAATTTTTAATATAAAAAGTAAGATTTGAGGGCCTGAGGTCATATGTCAGTTAGCAACGTGCTTGCCGTACAAGGGCGAGGACCTGAGTTTGATCCCAGTGCCTGCATGGAATGTGAGCCTTGAACCCCAGAGCTGGACAGGTGCGTACAGATGGATCCCTGGGCTTGTAGTATACACTTACACAGCTGTGTAACAGTGACTCTGGCCATCAATAGTGTATTACACACTACATCAGAGCTATGGCCTGGTAACTCTGGTCAATGATAGTGTATTACACACTTACACAGCTGTGGCATTGTGACTTTAGTCAACCATAGTGTTTAACACACGTCAGCACAACTGAAAGAGGATTTCAAATGTCCTTGCTGTGGAGAGATGTAAGTATTTGACCTATTGCTGGAAGACATCACTTAACTTACCCCAGCATGTGTGTTGTTCCTCAAATAGCTTTTTTTTATTTGCTTTGACTCTTCCCATAATCTTGAAATAACACCAAGTATATGATCAGCATTAAAAATTCCAACCATATAAAATGTTATAGAATTAAAACCCACAGCATAGGCCGGAAAGAAAACTCACTGAAGTGCTTGTCCTGCAAGTCCGAGGGCCTGAGTCTGACACCCCCACCCCCGGGCCCCCACAGAAAATCTGCCCACAACAGTCTGCACCTACAGTCCCAGTGCTAGGGAACAGGGCTAGGGGATGCTTAGGTCTTGATGGCCGGACAGCTTAGCCTATTGGGTAAGTGCTGGGCGAGCAAGAGGCTGTGTCACTGAAGGAACGAGTGGCCAGGGACCGAGGAACATCAGACATTATTCCGCATCCTCTCCCCTTTCATCCCTACAACTGCACGGTCATACCCAGTGCTATGCCAAAGTTTGCTTCCTCCATAGATGGGGGGTCAAGGAATACTCAAGTCCAGGAATGGTTGATTATTCGGAGGCCACAGACCGTGATCCATTTGACAAAAACTACTGTTGGTAACTTACTGTGCTCTTTCAGACACCTTACTACAAAGGTTCGTGGGGTCTGATTGCAGTGCATGCTCGCGCATGTGTGTGTGAGACTGTGTGTGTGTGTGTGTGTGTGTGTGTGTGTGTGTGTGTGTTGCACAGTGAGGATGGCACAGGTGGGAATTACACCAGTCATTTCATTGTGATTTTCTCTTTCCCCTTAACAGTTTTCTGGGAGGGCTTCCCATGTCACTGTGGATAATTTAATTGTAAATACAGTTTCTTTTTCCAGTCTCCTGTTGAGTTATAATTGATCTGTTCTACACTATGGGTTCTACGGGGTCTTTTTCTCCCCTCTGTTTTTATTATAACTATCGAGGCTGCTGTGATGTCACTTACCTAAGGTTTTAGACACAGCCATCATGCTGTCCAGTGTAGATTCCTAGAAGATGACTGACAGGTGAAAGGCGTGCGCCTTTTAAAATTGGGCCAGAACTTCCAAATTTCCTTCTAGAAATGCTCTTATGATTTATCAGTCTGGAACACCACATAGGAACTTTCTTTGCCCCGCATCCATTAGTGCTTTAAGAATCGTTCTATTCGCCATAACAGCCCCATAGACAAAAATGGCCTTCCTGCAGTTTTTATTATTCTCTCCGTTGTTGGGGAGACTGTCACTCACACCAGGAACTGGCCATTTGTTTTTCGTGTGACTTTTCCTTTTATATAGCTTGCCATTTTTCCTATCAAGGTATTTTTATCATTAATTTGTAGATTCTCTTCATATATTGGGAAATTTAATCATTTGATTATTATTCATGATACAAGTATTACTTGCTCATTGGCCCCTTGTCTTACAGCTTGGACTTCCTAGCAGTCCTAAGCATAGTGTTTTTATCACTCATTTACTTTAGATATTAAAGTGATACATTTATTGTCTTGGTTAGAAAGAATGAGCCCGGGGAACTTTGCCAAAGCATCCTGTGTTTTCCTAGTAGTCTGCAGCGCTTTAAATATGAGATGGATAAAGTGTCATCAGAGGTCAAACGTCAGTGTTAAATAAACGAAATAGTTGACCTGTTTCTCTCAGAGAGTGGATTCTAAACCAGGCTCTCTGGGTCTTTTTTTGCTTAACTGTGCTGCACTTCAGTTTACCTATCGGTAAATTACATTAACCACGGTACCAGCTTTATATCATTGTGAAAATTAAACAGGTAATTGATGGCGAGCACTGTCAGCAGTACTTGGCACATCACACGCTAGCCCAAAATGTGTACCGCTAGCGTGAAACCTGAGCCTGAGAGGCGGGAAACAGAAACACAACCGTGAGATTTGAAGACTCAAAATGCCGTCACACGGACACTGCTGCGGGTGCTCAAACTGTTAGACATTCCTTGCCGTGGCTCAGAGAAGCTCAGTCACCTTCCATCACCCAAGCAGAGATCAATGACACCAGGGCAGCCCAGTCTCCTGAAGGGGCCCAGGGATAGGCTCATGTTCAGAGGCACCGCGAGGAGGCCGCCTTCCTATCAGAAGGGCCCAGCTTTGGGTTTGTAGCTTTGAAGGAGCATGATACCTGAAGATTATTTCTAAACTTTTATTAATGTAACAGACTATCTGGGGAAACAAATATAGTTCAGGAATCCAGTTAACAATGATGGTTTACATCTACTGTCTGCTTGCCCTGTCAAAAACATTTGAGGGAGCCCATGTTTGTTTCTGTTGCTCATTATATGTCATACATATGTGTATAATGTTATATATAATAGAAACATTTATATAATAATATTATATATTATGTGTTATATATAATTATATAATATATAGTAATATATAACATATATTATGTTCACACACACACACACATATATATATATAAAACAGCATCACTGTCTTAATATTTTGCTAAAATTCAGTGATGAGCTAATAAATTTCAGACTAAACACCTTTTTTATTGAGGTATGTGTGTATGTGTGAGATGTGCGTGTGTTATATTTTGTTGATCTAGACATTCTTTTGGGTGGGGCATAAAGAGCAGGAGTCATGATTTTCTCATTGTGCTAATCACTGAAGCTGCCATGTGTCCAAGCTTATGATAAGGCAGTAAGTATGGCGTTATAAGTGACAGGCTGAGGAGCTCAACCACACAGGCTTGGTCAGCACATGTCGCCTCTTGTTAGCGACTGAATACATCCCAATCTCTGTTCCCCAGCTCCATTAGCAACTGGAGTCACTTAGAGCAGAGCAGCTGCAGTGGGGACAAAAATGGGGGCGTCTACACAGGGCTCCATATCATCTCAAAAACATGTTCTGCAGTAATGGGAGATTAGCAGCATTGAAAATTAAAAAGAATGGCCAGGTTGTGGTGGCTTATAGCTTTAATTCCTGCACTTGGGAGGCAGAGGCAGGCAGATCTCTGAGTTCAAGGCTAACCTGGACTACAGAGAGAAATCCTGTCTAGAAAAACCAAACAACAACAAAGCCAAAACCAAAAGTATTTTTGAGTTTGGATAGCTTACATTTTTAGTTTAGTCTTAAAAACTAAAAAGTCAAGTTGTCGCAGAAGTGGACGTTATGGAGTTGGAAAGTTTGCTCGGAAGAGAGAGGGGAGTTCTGGTGGCAGAGACAGACTCTCCAGAAACATCCGAGCCCCGAGGAGAGAGGACCTGTGTTCTGGTGGCAGAGACAGACTCTCCAGAAACATCCGAGCCCCGAGGAGAGAGGACCTGTGTTCTGGTGGCAGAGACAGACTCTCCAGAAACATCCAAGTCCCCCGGGAGAGAGGACCAGTGCTTTGTTTAGGAGTAGGTATTTGGTCATTGCTGGAATCTGGCATAGGGTATACACAGGTAACAGGCCAGTGACATAATCTGGTCAGTGACTGAATGTCATGTCCTGATATATATGAGTGTCATGTTCTGTCATACATGAGTGTCATGTCCTGTCTTATATGAGTGTCATGTTCTGTCATGTGTGAGTGCCATCATGTCCTGACATATATGAGTGTCATGGTCTTGTCATACATGAGTGTCATGTCCTGTCTTATATGAGTGTCATGTTCTGTCATGTGTGAGTGCCATCATGTCCTGTCATGTGTGAGTGTCATGTCTTGTCATACATGAGTATCATGTCCTGTCATACATGAGTGTCATGCCCTGTCATGTGTGAGTGTCATCATGTCCTGTCACATATGTCTCCTGTCACCGTCTCAGATTTCTTGAACGTGCAATAGAGCAGTTTTGCTTCCCATTCAGCCCCACAAACTACATAGCTGACCCTGTCTACATGGAAGAGCCTCAAGTGGTTTCGAATGTCCAGAACACCGTGGGAGCAATCACATGATGCTCCCATCCACCGAGAGGGAGAGGCGTGTGCTTGGGAGACAGCGACAGATGTGAGTTCTCTGTGTAGAAAGGAGGCCGAGTGGACGGATGACCAGAGACCAGATGGGACGACAGACACGCAAGTGGATGCCAGGCTGAAAAACACCCAGGACTGTGGACCAGATGCTCTTGCCTGATGTTTTAATATCTCTTTCAGTGTCCGGAGGCTCCTGATGTCTCTAGGAAATGCAAGCGAAGAACTGAAATCGCCCAAGATTTGTTCCCACCGTGAATATGAGAACTCAAAATGAATTTAGCAAAAATACTTTTAAAACAGGGAACTTCTTTCAAATCTTAATGTGTGAACAGTAGATTTTTACCTACTGTTTTATAAGTAAAAACGTGCCCCATCTTACAAATTAGTGCTTTTATCTGCTTACGCATTGCTATTTACGTAAGTGGTATGTATTTTGCATATAGCACTTGTACCTAAAGCCAATAATTATGTTGTTTCTACTAAGTCTAGCAGAGTTTCCCCTGTCGGCATCAGGGGAGATACTGTAGTTTCCAAACATCTTCAGCTGAGTAATCCTCAGGTGACCTAGACTGATTTCCTGGCTTTATAAATTTCAACCTCTTAATTTTCAACCTCCTTTTGTTCAGGGCTGTCCTGGGAAGGCAACATGAATTTGTTAATGTTTGCGCTATGGAAGTGAGGCCGCCATCTGGAGCTGCAAGAGCTCAGGCTTCAGAAGAGCCCTTCACGGGGTGAAGCACCACTCCACGCTCTCACGTCTGCCTCCTGTGACAGAGGACCAGCCGGCAGCAGCTACCGGGGCCTCCTTTGGCTCACGACACTCAAGATGGCGCTGTCTGTAAATGGGATGTGGGACTTCAAAGGACCAGCAAACCTCGTGGGGTATGTTAAGAGCTTCCCCGCCGTGCCACTGAAGTATTTTGAAATAGTTTAGACTCTTGAATGGAGGCTAAAGTCAATGAAAGAAAACAAAACAAGACCAAAGAAAGGAAAAAGGAAGGAAGGAAGGAAGGAAGGAAGGAAGGAAGGAAGGAAGGAAGGAAGGAAGGAAAAGAAAGAACGGAAAAGGGAAAGTTGCTAAAATAAACCTGACTGCATTTCCAAGCATGGAGAGGCTGCACAGGGAGGCCATCTTTTCTGTGTCCTTGAGAAGAGACCATCCATCGTCAGTAGTGTCTGTGTGCCTGGACAGCACCCACGGGAGGGTGAGCATGATAACTAAAGAGCATGTGTCAACAGGCGTCAGCAAAGCAAGGGATAAACAGAGAAAATAAGATTGCATGGAGCTTGGGGGTGGGAGGAGAAAAATGATAATAGCGCCGAGTTTACCGGATGGGGCTTATCTGAAAAAGCTTCGCGGTCCAGTTTTAAAATGATAAACACATAGAGCTGAAAGGGCCCCCGAGAAGTCATCTGATCCATCCTCCAGCCTCCAGGGAGGTTTTATCTAAACCATTTTTACCAAGAGGTATCTGTTGTATTCTTAAAACCCTGTGGGGAAGCAGCGGTGACAGCCTCCCAGTACCCCATTATCATACTTTATAACCACAAGTGTCAGGAAACCCCTCCTTGTACATCTATATTCCTCCTCCTCAAGCAGGAGCCCATTGTTTCCGCGCTTGCCTCAGTAGGGACGTCTTCCTGTAGCTGGCTGTGCCTCCCGAATAATAATGCATTCTGCATTTAGACACCAGGTAGCCCCCTTTTCTCCTCCAGACTAAAGATTCCCAAGGGCATCAGCCCTTTTGACTTGGCCCATCTCCTAGTCCCTCTGAAGGCTTTTGCTGTCCCCTGCTGGGCTTCTTTCCTCGGCAGGAATTTTGACATGGGAACTTCCCCTAGTGTCACTTAGCAACACAGTTGACCTCACATGCTGGGCACATGGGGATGTACTGCCCATTGGGGTCTGTGGAGAGGAACAGGGTATTTCTTATAATGCCCCTTTTCTCCTCAATTTGAGGGCCCCTGGTGCAGCTCTCAGAGAGGGATGGCACCACAAGGCACGCTGAGAGGAGTGGGAACTGGCTTCTACTCACAAAGAAGAAAGGGAAGAACATTAAATGACTTGATGTCATATTTTGAGAGTCCTCTGACCTCAGATTTAATGCTCCCTGAACAGTCATTTGCAAACCCTACAATTACGCAATGACTCTGTGCTCCTGACTAAGTGCAGGCCTGAAGACCTGATTCTTTTCCTAGCCTAAAAGGCCAGGTGAGTCATCTCAGGGATAATCTGGCAATTGCTCCTGTCTGCTCTACACAGACATCTTAGAAGGCAGGTGGGGAGGATCTGCAGTAACAGGCAGTAAAATTCCTTTCCCCAGCCAAACAAAGTCAACGCCCAGAATGGACGCATTTCAAAAGTCCTGCTTCACGGAAATTCCTCCCGAATTCTACCTTCAAACTTGAGCAATGGCAGCTTACTGAGGCGGAGAAGTTGGGTTTGTTTTAGATAAATTATAGGAATCTCTCTTTTGAGGTGATAATTGGTCCTGATTGCAACTGGGCCCTCCTTACTGCCTGGCAAGTACTTTACTGAATAAACCTCTTCCCCAGCCCTGACTTGTTGAAATAGCTCTGTCAGGAAAGCGCTCCCACACAATCATGAAGACCCAGGTTTGACCCCCAGCAACCACATAAAAAAGCTGTGCATAGTGGTGTGCCTACCATCCCAGCGTTGGGGAGTGGAGGCAAACAGCTCCAGGGCCAGCGACCAGTTAGCCTAGTAAAAAACCATGCGGCAAAACAAGGCGAGAAACAACAGCATTGAAGTGGACCCATGGGCAGCATATATACATAACCACCTGTGTATGTATACTCCAGTACATGCATTCTACACACACATACATACACACTCACACACACAGACACTACTCAGTTATTCCTATTTCAAATAGATAAAATAATTTGTACAACTATATTTTATTTAAAAAAAAGGAGCTCAACAATAAGATAACTAGCCTCATTTGAAAATGTCCCAGGTTAATAGAAACTTTGCTGGAAAGAAGCACAGTTAGTCACTAAGTGTATGAAACAGTGCACAACATCATGCAGCGTCAGAGGGCTGCAGGCCAAAACGCAAAGAAATCACTCTTGTGGACCTATTGAAGTGGTCAAAGGCCAGAACACCAACACCACCAAATCACGCAAGAATGTGAAGAAGCTGGGTCTCTTGCTCGTTGCTGGTGAGAAGCCAGAGTGGCAGAGACACTTTGAAAGACAGTTGGCGGTTTCTGAAAAACCCAAGCCTTTTCTTAGACCGTATAGCTGTCATGTCTGTTGGTATTTATATAAAGAAACTTAAAACTCGGGCCCAACTAAAAGCCAAGACACAGATGTTAATAGCAGCTTTATCCTCAACTCCCAAACTCGGAGCAAATCCCAAGCAACCAAGATCTCCTTCAGTGGCGAATAGATAAATGAGCCAGAGCACATTCAGTCAACAGAATATATTCAGTGTGAGGAAGAAACCAGTTTTTCTCCATGACGAAGATTGATATGGCTTATTACTAAGTCAAAGAAGCCTGTCTTACAAGACTGTGTAGTACATTATTTCAATGAGACGGTAGTCTAGGAAAGGCAAGACAGTGGACATCCAGAGGAGTGGTGTTTTCCTGGAGCTGATGCTGGAAGGGACAAACAGATGGAACGAGGAGGAGGGTTGTGCAGGCAGTGGGCTTCCGCCATTACAAATCTTCCTGAGCCCATTCGTGCAGCACCATGTTATTTGTGGACTTTCTGTAATAGTTACATGTCGGTGTAGGCCCATAAATGTAACAGTATTCTGGGCTTGCTTGAAGATAAGATATATGATAGACCTAAAAATGTCCTAAATATAGTTTATTATAATGAGATTTTTTAAGAGGCACACAGATGTTCATTCTTGTAATTGTTCAAGTCAGATAGCTTTCCCTGAATACCGAATCCTGCAGGAGGCACTTCACACAGAACATATTTTAATATTTGTGTTTATAATTATCATTACGTTTTATTCAGCCTTGCATGGATGGGGCCAACAAGGCAGCTTTCTGGGATCCTGGCAGCCGAGGGACAGAAGTTGATTTGTCTGTGCATGGACACATTAGCTTGTCACCTAAACAGATACATGACTCTAATTAAACACTGTAAGGAGCTGACCCAAATTGTTCAAGGCTTGTTACTGTATCGCTCTGTGATTAGCACACTTCAGACTGCATGTTTATCCTTGCTGTCCCGATACAAAGTAGCAATCTCAACTCCACAGCTGGCAAGGTTCTCAGTTACTGTGGCTGGGATGTCAACTACGCCTGAAATAGAACAACCAAACGGGTGTGACATGACCATGTGGATTTGCTATTTCTACCCTGTTACCTTGACCAGGGAGCGTTTTCACATGCTTATTTTCCGTGGCAGCTGTCTAAGTGAGTTGTTCCCATTCTAATTTTGGAGCTTGTTACTAGGACAAACAATTGTGGCGCATCAGGAGTCAACACAGGTAATTAAATAGAGGACAATCAATGCTCATTGCGTTACTAGACGCAGTCAGGGCAAAGGCCACATCTCCCTCCCAGAGCTGAGACTCCTTTATCTCATCACTTATACTTGGGACGTATTTAGGATGGCCAGACAGAAAACGTTTTTATGTGGTAAGGACAAAGGAAATAAAGTCCAGTGACTAGATGTATTCTGCAAATTAATCACAAACGAGCATTGCTTTTCTTAATTTTCAAGTCAATATTAAAGCTTCCACAGTATCTGACACTAGAATGTCTTCACCCACCCCACCTGACCAGGTGTTCATAAATTCCATGGTGTGTCTACAAAGTCCAATACTTGGATACTTAGTGTCTACAAAGTCCAGTACTTGGATACTTAGTGTCTACAAAGTCCAGTACTTGGATACTTAGTGGCCATGGGGGGGGATGAGCACACTGTCTTCATCTCAACCTAAGACAGGAAGGATGCATTCCAATAGAAAATATTCAGTAAGTATATGAAGCACTGCCCCCGAATACTAAAAGCAAACATCCCAAATTGGGAAGGATAGCTCCAGTTTTGCGAACCAAACACTCAATAGAGCCAACATCTGAAGCCACCGTATGTTTTTGTCCATCCATCTACATAGAGGGAGCGCATTTCTTATAGTCTGGTCAGATCTGAGCATCCCGCTGAAAAGCACACTTCCTGAGCCAGAGCAGGCAACTGGGGAGGAGGGGGTAAGCAAGGAAGAAAGAAAGAGAAAAGGGCTTTGCCACACGCACTGAAGAGCTCTGCAGAAGGAAAGCAGCAGAGTTCGGGCTCTGTCTCCTTCGGCCCTTTCTCTGCTGAGTTCAGGTTCTGTCTCCTTCCGCCCTTTCTCTGCTGTTTGGTTCAGGAGCCGGGGCTATGGGAACAAGTGCTTTGCTTTCTCCCATGAAGAGCTTGACCAGGACATAACGGTGTTTGGTCGGGAAAGAGCAGCTGAAGTGTTGACTGAGTGAGCAACTCACCCCTGTCCTGGGAACCGGGAGGCTGCACTGCAGTCAGGGACTGCTCCACGGGCTTCCTTTTTGACTGGGGACCCCATGGTCTCTTGGCAGCAACAGGTCTCTCCCATCCAACTCTAAACACACCAACTTCACTTTTAAGTCCTGGCAATGGACGCTAACACTGATCATAGTAGAAGGTTGGAATATAGGGCTATGGATTCAGGAATGGCGGTCCTTAAATTTGTTTGATATACTTTTAACACTAGTCTCTCAGCCACAGCTCTGGAATCTGAAAGACCCTGTTGTTGAACGTGTGTATGGTTTCAGCGTGTGTGCGAGCATGTGTGTCTGTGTGTGTGGTAGAAAATATACTCTTTTCCTTCCGCAGGTACGGAGAGGCATAGAGATGATCGGGCACTGCCTCTTGATGTTGAGGAGTTCATTACATATAGAGAAGCTGAGACAAACATACCGACTGATAAATAATAGGACAAAAGAATACATAAAATACCAAGGAAGTGGAGGGGCGCAGTCGTCCCTCTGGGGCTGGAAGATCTGTAAGGACGACTTCACAGAGAAGGCAGCAAAGGCACCACATCCTAAGAAGCATCTAGACTTTAATTAAGAAAACTGGAGGAGCCATGGAATACACAGAATACAAGCATCAAAGTACATTTATACATTTCATCACCCAATAAATATTTGCTGATGCCTACTGTATACTTGCTACTTCCTAGCAGAGAAGAGAACGGCAAGTCTCTTCTTTGTGAACTTTAATTCCCTGCTGGAGATGGACAGTTATCTGAAGTGAAAGGCAAGGTTCCCTGAGAAGAAGGAGAGAGGGTGAGGGATGACGGTGACAGCCCTGGGGAACTGCACTGTGTGACAAGGGCAAGGTGGGAAAGCCTGCCCACAGAGGGATGATGACTGGTCAGAAAGATGTGTTCCCTGTTTCATCCCTTAATGAAGAAGTTTTCTTCCCAAGCATCCATGGATTCCTTGCAATACTGTCACCCAACACGGGGCGCAAACACATGACCCCAAGACTAAGAGTCTCATACTCTGCATCCATGGATTACTCTGCAATAGGGAGGAGCCAGGATTGAAAGTGAGACAGACTACAGAAGCATATCGTTTGAATATGACGTGTGGTCCTCCTGGACAACTGCCCATCCCATTCACTGCATGAATAGTCAAGGCATCCTGGAAGGAAAGTGGCCTGGGGGAGAGAATCCCTTCTTTATTTCAACTAAACCTGCAGCCTACTCATTGACTGTGAGCACGTGGCCTGAGAGAGTTCCAGAATCTCTATGATGTGTTTAAAAACACTAGTGATTAGAATCGGGAGTTCTGAGGGGGTGGGGTAAGTCTCCATTAAATCTCAGTATGACAAATGGGCTTCAAGTTGGTCTTGACACTGTTCAGACGCTCTGACGGCTAACAACAGGCTAGGAACCAAACCCAAAGGTTTCATCTTGGTCTGCAGGACCCTACATGAACATTTGTTATATCTGTGCCCGCCCCCTGCCACTGGGAAATAATGCCATAACCTCCATATTTATATATTTAAAGTCATAAATCAAACCAATAAAGAGTTAAATAATAATCATACCTCTTATTTTGGAGGACTTCCTTTTGCCACCCAAACTAGCCCAGAGCTCATCATCCTTCTGACTCTGAGTGTGTGTCGACACATCCAGGTCTACCTTCACTCTCTGGTGACTCTGAGTGTGTGTCGACACATCCATGTCTACCTTCACTCTCTGGTGACTCTGAGTGTGTGTCGACACATCCAGGTCTACCTTCACTCTCTGGTGACTCTGAGTGTGTGTCGACACATCCAGGTCTACCTTCACTCTCTGGTGACTCTGAGTGTGTGTCGACACATCCAGGTCTACCTTCACTCTCTGGTGACTCTGAGTGTGTGTCGACACATCCAGGTCTACCTTCACTCTCTGGTGACTCTGAGTGTGTGTCGACACATCCATGTCTAACTTCACTCTCTGGTGACTCTGAGTGTGTGTCGACACATCCATGTCTAACGTCACTCTCTGGTGACTCTGAGTGTGTGTCAACACATCCAGGTCTACCTTCACTCTCTAGTGGGGAAAAAATAAAAATAAATACTGGAGGTTTTAAGTATGAGATTTTTATGTAACTGAGGAATAAAAAAAATCAAATAACTCAGTTTAATTTGTACTAAACAAAACCAAATGCTTAGTAATATTAAAATAGTTTTCTATCATTTCAGAATTTAGTCTTTTATCCAACATTGCCTACTAAGCTAAAATATAGCTATGTCTGATGACAGTAAGTTTTAAGTGAAATTGGAGAAGAGACAAAATTTTATTCAGATTTGTTGAAGTTTTAATCTGTTATTATTCAGTATTTTTACAACATAAATTCAGCACAGTTATAGGCTGTTACATCCAGACCTACAGAATACCCATTAGGAGAGAGACGTACTCTATAAGGCAAACGCCCCTCACTTTCCATACCCAGTGAATGCAAAGATGATCGAAACTCATGAACTCTTCTTGGGCCAGGAAATGGGATGGGAGTAGTTGTAAGGTGAGGAGCAACCTACATTATAGAAGAATCAATTATACTCTTGCTTCCTGAGGAAGGGGATTTGACAACTGAATTTCTCTCTCATTTAACCTCGAGTGTTCCCATGGTAAGATTCTGGCTCAGCTGTATTCTGAAGCCAAGTGTCAGGCCCAGCAAACCTCAGAGCTCAGCACTTAGATACAGCTGCCTTTGGTTTTGTGTACATTAGGGAAAGAGATACAGATGCAAAGTCCTAGTTCTCTGGGATATGGGGAAGTGGGGATGAGGGTCTTTGTCAGAAATATCAGGTTGTGCTGTACCTGGAGAAGATGGTCAGCTTCCCTGAGTAAGGAAAACACATCTACCGTGTGTACACATGCCCATTGCACGCACTCATTAGTGTAAGTCTGTGTAAGAGGCTGGAGGATGAACCTCTCTGTGCTGCATTTATCCATGCTGGAGATTAGAATTGAGAAGGTCAAAGGGATGGGTGGGAGAAGTCCTCATCAATGTCAATCCAGCAGGCTTCCAGTGAGTCATGCAGCTCAGAATGACGGAGCAATGTAATGGCAACCATCTAGGGTCCGAGCAATGTCCTCTGACCTCCCACGTCCACACCCAGGCAGACCGTGCTCCAGGGTCTGTGTACTTCTTACTTTATTGTGAAATCTCTGCCCCGTGATATCACATTACTCCCTCCTCATTGAAGTCAGATCTCTGCCCAAACGCTGTCTCTTCCAGAGGCCACCACGGATCACACCATCTAAAATAGTCCTCTTGTCCAAACACTACCAACTTCCCTGCCCTGCACTTCTCGGTAGCTCCTACTAGGAACAGGTTACATCGCATGTCTGTCTCTGTCCATTACTGGGAGAGCAGAGCCTTCTCTCTCTCTCCTGGCCATGACGCCAGCACTAGAAAGGTGCCTGTCATACGTTGTTTGCTCAATCGTATTTTTTATGTGTCCATCAGTGAATACTGACTTTGAGATAAGTGCTTCTCACAGGGGGGAAGGATTACATTTAACTATAAGAACTTGGACTAAAGAAAGGACTGTCTTCTGTCCAGTGGGCTGCTTGAGTTCCTGGGCAATAGTGAGAACCAGGCACGCTTCCACTGTATCCTCTTCTCCCTACAGGACACCTGCCATCACTACCTTCTTCCCTTGGCCGAATGAAGAGCCACGCAGGTGTGACACTCAGCAAATCAGTAGTGCTTTTCTCTTCCCTGCCTGGGAAGTGGTGGAGCTGCCTTTCAATTAGAACAGTGCTTTCTCTGTGGTGAAAAAGACCAGGAATATCATATTAACAAAGGCCAGGGTAATCTGCCTTCAGCTCATACCAATTAGCGCTTTCTGAGCAATGAGACCAGCAGCAAAGCCAGGGCTCCCACATTCTAAGTTTTCTCTGAAAGAGGCACGTCACCTAGATGCCATGCATGCTAGGACTCAGCAGAGGGGTCTTTGCTCAGGAATGCACACACTCTTTCTGGTCACATCATGAAGGACGTAGAGATTGTAAAAAGGAGGAGTGAGTTAGAACCTTGCCTTGGAGAACTGAGGGGAGGCTAAATATTTTTATTGAATGTTTGTTAAAAACCAGACTCAGTGTTTGTTCATTCAACTTCAGTGTGGTACAACTGTCCCTAAATAACTCCACTCATTAGAAAGTCAGTATTCTTTTATTGGGAAATTTATCCACTTATTTAGCATGTATGCGGATATCAGAGGAAAACCTATGGGAGTCAGTTCCTCCTTCTACCAGGAGGGCCCTGGGAATTGAACTCAGGTCGTCAGGCATGATGGCAAGCACCTGTACCTGCTGAGCCGTCTTACTGGGCCTCTGGGTGTTGTTTTTATTTCCCACGCACATGGGACCCAAAGGCACCAATCAAAGTTGAGCAAGGGCAGTTCCATCACAAAGCCTCCATATATGGCTGTCTGTTTAATTGATAGTGCCTGGAAGTAATTTCCATGTCTGCTCCTGGTTCTACTGATTTTAGACTAATTTTTCAGTCTGAGTGCGGATGGAATTATACTGTATAAAGCAGCCACCGGATGACCTTTCCAGAAACTTCCTTCCACATGATCATTAATGTGCATAGACATTAATGCAAAAGTTGATCAAGACACATAGCCCAGCTGATAACTGAACAGACAGAAATGAGCTCGTGGGTGCCTAGTACATTTAGCAGGGCTCACGCATCATCAAATCACACGGTGGTGTTTTGTCAACAGGTTGCAGCCAACATGAGTCCACTCTCCTTACAAACCTGACCAGGAAAAGAAATTTTTGCAAAACAGAAAGTGTACAAACAATAACTATGGATTAGTCTGGGTTCTCCGGAGAGTAGAGTATATTCCACATATTTCCTTAGTATAGGATTCTGCTCATCCAAGGCTGACGAATCTCATAGTTTACAGTGGACAAGTAGACCACTCACCAAAACAAATGGAACCTGGCTGAGGCAATGTTTTATCAAATGCCTGGAGCCATATTTGGAGAGGAATAAAGTCCTGAATATATGATGTTAGCATTGCTTCTCAACAGGAAGAAAGAGAAAATCTGCTCTCACCCCTTCTCACAGGTCAAACAAGTGTGTCGGGGTGTAACAGGAGGGTCTTCTTGTTGGGGTTTCTGTCCTACCCAGTTCCCACAGCCGTTTAGCCCCAAAAGAATCGCACAGAGATTCTGCATTAGCTATAACCGATTGGCCACTTAGCTCAGGTTTCTTCTTAACTCTTGTAGCTTATATTAACCCATTACTCTTTTCTGTGTTAGCCACATGGTTTGGTACCTCTTTCAGCTGGGCAGGTCACATCTTGCTTCTTCCGTGGTCTGGGCAGGACTGCAGAGGGAGCTTCCTTCTTTCCAGAATTCTCCTGTTCTCATTTCCCCGCCTCTACTTTCTGTCTGGCTACTGGCCAATCAGCATTTATTTAAAACGTAACTGACAGAATACAGAATTGTGTGCTGTGAATATGTTTTACTACCATTGGTTAATAAAAGAAGCTGCTTTGGCCTATAGCTGGGCAAAATACAGCCAGGAGGAAATCTGATCTATAGAGACAGTAGGTGGAGTCACAGAGATGCCATATAGCTGCTGAAGGAGAAAGAAGCCGGCGGGAGCCTGCTGGAACCTTGCCAGTAATACGAGCTAGCTGCACTATGCCCAAGTGATTGGCTGAGCAGTGTTTCAGTTAATACTGTTTCTGTGTGACTATTTCACGTCTGGGATGATGGAAACGAATGAGCCGCTTCCACCTACAGGAGAGGGTGGGTAAGCATGGGACAGGGACAAGGCGCTAGAGACTGACAAGAATGAAATACGAATGCAGAGAGAACGTGCAAACCAGGCTGGGAACACCACAAAAAGCAAAAATAAGAACTGGAGAGAGTGAAGAAAGTTTAGCACACAGAAACTGGGGGGGGGGGCAGTATTTGTGGTGTTAAAACTGTGTCTATTTACATTATAGCGCATGTGCATCTATATAAGTGTGGATTCTCTTGAACTTGTCACTAAGGTGATGAACCAGCACTATCTATGGTTTTAAAATTTGCATTTCTTCAGGTCATGATACTCTTTTATTGTTTGGATTTGGTTTTCAATAAATTGTTCCTCATCATGGATAAAAAAGTTATGTGTTGGGGGCTACCCTGCACGGACGCCCTTGAGGAGGGGTGAGAAGGCATGCAGTCAACAACGTAGACTCTGGGACTCAGGTGAGCAGCAAGAGCCGACCCGTTTGTTGAGGGTACGGGCCTGTTTCTTATACCCCCTCCTGAGGTCCCATTGGCTCAGGGGCTCACTCTGCTGCGTTGACCTTTCCTCCTTGGCATCTCTGGTCAGGTGTCTCTCCTTCAGCAGTCTCTGGATGTAGGCAGGCCTTAGGCTGGCTCACGGAGAACGTACCTGCCGCGCATGCTCATGTGGGCTGGTTTAGGCAGGGCAGCTGCAGCTTGGCTAGGCTGGCAGTTTCCCCTCCAATTATGCAGAATTTTCAGAATTTTATTAATATCCTGTGATGATGGTAAAATGACAGTTCTCAATCCTAGAACCTGATGACCTGGCAGCTTGTGTGATAATTTTAGGGTACACACACGATAAGACCAATCCACTTCATGGAGAACCCCATTGTAAAGGAGCTTATCAATTTGAAAAAGAGCATGGTGCTCTTCATGGCATGTGGAGTGTCTGGAATGCTCTGAATATTCATCAATAGCAGCTGGTTGGGTAAATTGTGATACATTTTTACCATGATGCAGGAATTGGCAAACAGCGTGTCGATTTTGTTCTAATAAGTTCTTTCTCTTGAGCTAGAGAAGCAGCGAATACTGTGTGGTCCAACTTTCATAATGTAAACGAGCACGAAACCAAATACATGTCCTTAAACATTCACATGAGACAATGAAGCAGGGAAGCAAACATGAACGGTTACATTCCGAGATGTTAGCCTTGCCCCCTGGGTCCAGGGTCACGGAAAGGACGGAATGGAGGGGAAGAGAACACAGACAGAATAAACAGGAAGTCTGAGGATCAGGGGAAAGCGGCACACCATGTTTAAAAGGTGTGTATAATAAAGTCTATTTATATAAAACACGGGATACAGATGTGGACTGCCTGAAGGCATGTGAAAGTTCAGCCCCATAAATATTAATAATGACTGTGGAAGGGAGTCAGGACTTGAGTTGTTTTATCCTCTACTTTCTTCCTTATAATTTTACAAGTTGCATGACTTTCTAATAAGTGAGAATGCATTATTTATGTGTCCAACTTACACATTCAGAGAAGGCCACAAGGCTTTATTTTAATGTTGGGGTCAATAACTTTTGCCTACATTTGAGTGCCATTAAAGAGAATTTGCCTGTAAGACAACAGGAGAGAAATGTCTGTGCTTTGAAGGCGGAAGCCCAGCAGGTGAGGAGGCTGGAGTGGGGGCAGAAGGCCATGCCTCCTGGAGGGTGCGCAGCCCCAGCCTGAAATGGCTTGCTTATGATGGGAAGGGGTAGAGAGGGTTGGATTTGGGAGTTGGTGGTGAAGACCATGATGATACAATGGTGGTGGTGATGATGTTGGTGGTGATGGTAGTGACTTAGGAGGAAGACTCCAGCTCCATGAGACGGTTGGGGTGAGTGTGTGCTTCGTTAGCAATGGAACCAAGTGGAGAGGAATTGAAATTATCATTGCAGAAAAAGTTTACAATCTTTATTTGTGTTCTATGTTAGTATCTGCGAATTCCAAGTAATGGATGCCTAATTCTACATATGGAGTTTGTTGGCGTTGCCATGCCTGGGTCATGCACACGTGCTATTCCTGACTCTACACATATTAGCATAGTTCTTTTTCTTTATGCCACAACAAATGTTGAAAACCTTCCCTAGTTGCTTGTAAATGCCATTGACAGTTCTTATCTTATTTGTTTAGATATACACACATTTGTGGCTATTTCAGCGATAGATGAACAGGGACTTCTGCTTTATCCCATAATCATTTGCAAAATTAATCTAGACAAAGATTTACCAGGTAAAATGTCCTTTAATTTAGCATCCACAATGGAATCATTAGTATATATTAGTAATTCAAAAGCAATCATAGGCAATGGAATTGGTGTACTAAGTATAACAAGGACTCCATTTATTTTTATCCCAAAGGCAAGTTAGAGAGTGTCTGGACCAATTGCCTCATTTTATGGCTGGAAACATTAAGGCCCAAAGTGCTAAGCAATCCACCTGAATCCCCATAAGGAGTCAGAGGACTGGAATCCCAGACACCTGACTCTACAGCTGGGGAGGCTTTGTGCTCTGGGTTGGACTTCAGCAGTCTGAAACCAGAACAACCATGCCACAAACACTTGCTATGGCACATAGCTGCAGAAGGCCATTGTCGTTCAAGTCTTCAGTGCACTTGGGAGATACGCCCCTCCCCCACTGTCTCCTTCTCCCTCTGCATGTTAGTCCCCTTTGCCCTAAACAATTTTGCTTCTATACCATGACACCTATACATATATAAGTTTATCTGTAAAGACAGGGACCCACAAACGGGAGAAAGCATGGGGTATTTGTCTCTCTGAGATGTGCTCAAGTCTCTTGCTACAACTATCTCCAGTTGTATCCATTTTCCAGCAGAAGACGGGACTTCCTTCTTCATGGATAAAAATTTTATTTTTGTATAAACAAAATTTTCTCTTTCCATTCCTCTGTTGCTGGGCATAGAAGCTGGTCTCACAACTTAACTATTGTGAATTGTGTCACAGTGCATACATCTGTGACATGTTGACTTGGTGTGATTTGAATAAATCCCATGACTGGTATAGCTGGGCTGTATGGTCATATTGCTGATCTGTTTTTAGTTTCTTGAGGAAACCTCCATACTGACTTCCAAAGTAGCTGGTCTGCCTTATATTCCCACCAGCAGGGTACACAGGTTCCTATGTATTATATGTGTACACTCATTACATGTGTGTACATATATGCACATGTCTATCTCCTTCCTGCCTAGCCTACAATCATATTGTAAAAGCCTTTGCTTTACACAGGCTTCACCTGCCATGATGAAGCAGGGGAAGGGAAGAAGGACTCACTGAGTTGACTGTGAGAGGCTAGCACAGCCGGGATGTGACCCGGCCTCTGGAGTCTGCATGGTTGGGAAGACTGATGTTAATCCTGCTCTGGGGAGGAGCCTCCTGCAGACTCCGAAGGGCAGGGTGCAGAGAGGATTGACTGTTGCTTGCCTTTTGGGATGCTTCCGAGCAACTACTGCTCTAAAGATGGTCAGTGATTATTATTTGTGGATTCTTTTAAGGAAGAAAACTCTGTTCATGTTAACAAGTGCAGCGGTCGGATTAATAATCACCAAAAGTAATAGGTATTTGAACAAGTTTAATAACAAAACCAGACTCACGAAACCAAGGTTCCAGCGGAGTAGCCGGCGGAGACAGGAGAGGAAGGGAAGGGGCGCGCAGCCTCTGCCCGCCCAATATATCAGTAAACATACGCCCGAGGGCAGCCCGCCCCCAAGGGGAGGGCTTATCCCTACAAACAAGATGTCTGTCATCTCTGCCCATCTCTTCACACTGTCTCCTGTGGCAGTCAATCACTTCTTCAACCACTGTCTCGCCATTAACTTAGTTTTCTCTTTCAGCTGAGGGACAGTCAAAGAGATTGGATCCAATGCAGCAGAGGAGGAGACATGAGACCTCCCTGGAACTGTGAACAAGGTAGAATTCATTCTTACTAAAACACCTCTCTGATCATCCAGTGAGGAGCAGGGAGTTTCCTGAGGATGGCAGATGAGGAGAAGAAAAGGCAGATGTCCCCTGGCTAGGACCAAACATCCTGCAGCTCTAAGCTGAAAGAGCTTATCTCTGGCACTGAACTTGGGTTTAAAAGTTGCAGATGGGAACAGAATGCTTTGGTCAAGTCTAAGACTGATGAGTTGGAAGGCTCGTGACCCAGGCATCAATCAGTCATCTGATGAACAAGGCCAACCCAGCTGGGATCAAAGATAGATACGAGGACAAGCTTCAAGTGATCATTGTTTATCTATTCAACAAGATCCTTCTTGCCCTGATCTTGAAAAGAAATTTAAAGTTTTGTTTTATATAAATATCTCTTATCTACTTTATGCATGGTAACCTCATTCATGACCTCATTACCATTGCTATTAACATTGTATTGATATTCACTGTGTGTGATGTACACATGTGATCTATGTATCTATATGTACCCACGCACAATTAATGACCTCATTACCATTGCTGTTAACCTTGTATCAATATTCACTGTATGTGTGTTGTACATATGTAATGCATGTGTATATATGTGGCCGTGCACATCAATAGGCCAGAGGAGTACACTGGGAATTCTTCTCTGGAACTGTTTGCTTAATTGTCTTGGTGCAGGGTCTCCCATTGAACACAGAGCTAGGCTGGTGGCTAGCAAATCTCAAGAGTGCACTGCTCTGCCCCGTCCACAGTGCTGGGGTGATAGGCATCCTCCACCATGCCAAGCTTCTTATGTAGGTGCTAGGATTTGAACTGTGGTCCTCATGCTTCTGCAACAAGCTTCCTCTTAGCTGATGAGCTTTCTCCTCAGCCCCTCAATCACATAAATGTCTTCTGTTAAAATAGAGAGATTTCTCAATAATGTTGAGAAAGGATTGGCTTTTTTTAGCTACATAAGGTATTCTTTACACCATGTGTGTGCAGAAACAACTGCCTCATGCCTTTGACTGCAAAGAGATCTGTTCCCATTTTACAGAGGAAGCAACCTACAGAAATTAAGTAATTGAGAAACTGGCCTAGACCATTAGAAGGATTTTGGTGTCAGACTCAGGACCTTTGGCTCCAAAGACTCTTGTTTCAGCTCTGAGACCTTGGCTACCTGGGAGGCCTTGCTGGAGACCTCCCTGAGGATTCAGCACCGGCTGAAGTCCAAGAACTACTAAGAACTAGTCAAGAAAGGCGCCAGCATGCAAATCTCCATGTTTGTCTTTAAGCTGTGTACCTGTTTGGTTTTATTGAAGCAGGGTCTTGTTTTGAGACCAGCCTGACTTCACAATTGTAATCCTTCTGCCTCAGCCTCCCAGGTGCTAGGACTATGGGCTCATGCCACCAAACCCCACCTTTGCTTATGCAGAAGAGTCAGGCCATTTATTCCGGGCTGGCCTGAAATTGCTATCAACTTGGTTTTGCTAGGGACCATTAGAACTTTAATTAATTTAATGATAAAAAATAGTGATTATGGATTACTTTATGCAAGAAAGAGAACCAAGCACTTTATTCAAAATAAAGTGTGCGTGTGGTGTATATGGTGTGTGTGAATGTGTGGGTGTGGGTATTAGGGGGCCTATAGCCTGTATAACTCAACCATGTCAGAAACATGAACTTTATGAATTAAAATTTTGCTATAAACCTAATGGGGTAGGTTTAAACATTTAGTATGCACTGGCTAAAACCATTGGGCATCAATTTATGAGCGAGCCAGTGCTTGTAAAAATGACTCATCACCTTAGTTAGACTTTCTGCGATCAGGCAATGGGGATGATTAACTAGATAAAATACAGCTCGGACTCTCGCTTGTCATAGGATTCTGCAGACAGCAAGGAGATAAGCCCTGATATGGAAAGGAGTTGGCAGAATTAGTGGGGGGAAGCTAGCCTCAAGGCATAGGAAGTAACCAAATTAAACGGGCTGCTTGCAGGCACAAGTCTACTGTGGGCTAATTTGTTTCCTGCGAAAGGGGGAAAAAAAGAACCTCAACTCATTTTTGTGCTCTTAAATTTTAAACAGGCACGGGTGTAATTGCATTTCCCTTCTCTTAAGATTGCTGCTTGGGCAGAGGGGCTTGTGGGAGAGAAAAGGAAGGAGGGAAGGAAGGAAGGAAGAGAAGAGGGAGGGAGGGGAAGAGAGAGAGAGAGAATTGCATCCCATTGTTTTTCAGGGCTGTTACGAGCTTCCCACTGACCACTATGAGAGGATGGGTATGTTTCATCTGCAGGTCTCCTATTTGAAATGTCAGCATTGGCTTTTTTTTTTTTTTTTTAATCTCAACTTCCATTTCCTTTCATCTCTGGCTCTATATGAGAAGCTGTGGTTTAAAGGCACTTTGGGCCAATTGATTAAACACTGACCTCATTTGCAGGCTCAACCCAGACATGCTGTAGAAAAAGCATGAAGCGTGTTTGCCCGGGCCACGGCTTCATGTCCTCCCTTCTCCTTGCCAGACCTTTGTCTGCTCACCAGAGATGTTCAGAAGGCTCACCACATGCCCCTCTCTGCGTCAGGTGCTGGGGAAATGAACGGTATGAGCTCATGATCTGTAGAAAAAGACCAGCAGGTGAGAGATGCTGTGGTCTTGGCCTTGGAGTCCCGGAGGTAGACGTCAGTGGAGGGGAGAGCAAGGCTTGGAGTGGCGGGACGTGCCCCTGCAGGCGGGACTGCCCCTGGAGCAGGGACCAGAAAGCAAAGAGGAAGTGAATCCGGCTGAATGAGCTGAGCAGCCAAGGCTCCAGGTGGTGAACACAGCGCGCCCAGGTCTTACAGCAGAGAGGCTTGGAAACACGGGGTTTAAGTGCTGGGGAACATGAGTACTGGGGTAGGAAGGGGAGGCGGGGCTAAGTGAGGTTTAGAATAACCGGCCCTAACCAAGTCTGCCGAGTTTGACTTTCAATCTGATTAAAACACGAGGTATTGATAAATTTTGAACAAGGAGACAGAATAATTTGATTTTGCATTGTAGACTTTTATTCCTCCATAAGGTAGAAAATAAAACCACGCATTTGCAGGAAAATGAACAGGGCTGGAGGTCGTTATGTGAGAAGAGCCAGACTCAAACAATCGGGCTGCAGTTCCTCTCGCTGGTGGACTCCAGAATTAAACTCTATGTGCGCATGAGCGGGTGGCAGAAGTCAAAGGGTGGACCTGGAGAAGAACAGAGGCGAGGAAGAGGAGGAAGAGAGAGTAAACTCTGTGGTCCTTGTGCTGTTGGGATATCCATATAGGAATGCCCATGCGGGGTTAAAATCCAGAGCAATCACCTTCCACACGCGAGGGTTGGGTTTATCTTTTCCTCCTTCATATGAACATGTATGGGCTTGATAACTGGGAGGAAAGATACAGAGGCTTGGATCCTCTTACAAGTCTACCCTCACATCACACGCAAACACACGCTGTATAATTTGGCTTTTTCTTCAATCACTTTTTTTTTTTTTTGGTTCAACCTTCATGATTTTTGTGCTCACCATCCTCTCTGGAGACAAGGACAGATCCTGAGTGTAGGGGTTCAGCCCTAGTGGCAGGCAGCCTTCTCTTGTTCCTCCCACTCCTCCCCGAAGTGACAAGCACCCAGCCAGTGAACACTCGTCCCTGGTGACGGATGAGTACGTAGAATGAGGAACAGCACCAGCTCTCACGGAGAGCACATCACCCCCATCCTGAGCTCTCACAGATGAGTCTTGGAAACAGGAGCTTTTGTCAGTGGTTCCCTTCCAGGGTGTCAGGGCTGAGGGCTGCAGCGTTGCTTGGCTACCCTGCTTGCTGGCAACCCGACAGGAGAAGAATGACCATGGCCTCAGACAATCATGGCTTTGGAAACTGGTGCTCCACCAAGGGGATAAAACCGAAAAACTTCATGACGAGCTTCAGGAATATGTTTATGCACAAACATTATCATCCAGGTTGTTTGCAGTTCGAACAAGAGAGGCTGGGCTTCAGCTGAACACAAAGGCCGGCTAGCATCTTTTGACATGAAACGCTGGGGAGCCCTACATCCTGAGGTCCCTGTGGTTCATAAGACTGGCAGAGTCACCAGAGCCTGACCTGGTGGCTGGGAATTCCCACCCTGAAGGGCCCCTTCACTTAACCAGTCTGGTCTTTGGCACTTGGACAATTCTATAGTTGTTTAAGTGCAGTACTGATCTTAGATTTTTGGAGTTGGGGTGATAATCTTATGCCGGTGCATACATCCAGTGACATTTCTGAACAAAGGGCTCAAGCCCTGTGTAGAAATCATTGCTCTCCCTACAATGACAGACATAGGCAGGCAGTTCCTGCCGTCAGTTGTCTCCTTTGGAACAGGTTAATAACTAGCAATGATGGCTCCGGCCATCTCCAAAGGAGACTTTTGTATTTGCTCACTTGATGCGTAGGTGGTGTTTCACAGAAAAATCTATTCGCTGTTTAAAAACATGTTTAAGGGTAGAGCGCATAACGCAGAAATAAGTGAGCACAAAGTGATGGGTTTGTGGCTAACCAGTCCACCAGGCTCTTCCCCCTGGATTCTTGAACACAAAGAATGCATTGTGATTGCAGCCATTACCGAGCTCCCCGGCTCTGCGGGACTCAAGGGAAGTGGCTATAGATTGCAGCCGGAAAGTCCATCAGGCAGAACACGTGTGACCCCAGTGTTTCTAGAAAAGAATGCATTGGGACACTTCAGCTGAACAGACAGATTTTCCAAATGTTTTAAATCAGCTTTGAGACAAAAAGAAGAAGATGTAAGAAATGGGTTTGGCCTGTACGCTCAACCACGCTGCGCCCATTTCTCTGGAACGCACGCATTGGGAGTTTTTATGTGGATGGGGGACCTGACGAGGCAGGAGCAGGCGGGAGCAGCCCACCACAACAATTAAGAAGCAATTGAAGAAATATGAGCAAGAAAAGATGGCCCCGCACTCGTACAACAGCTCATGGGCTTTTCATTTTGGGGCATAAAGACAGAACAGAGAATGTTGTTTTCCTTTTAAAGCCCTTTTAAAAATGGTAACTGCGCCCCACTCTTGTGGATGTATTACTTATGACATCCCGGTTTTCATCCGTTCATGATTTTACATTAGCCTTAAATCTCTGCAGCTCGAATCTCACGGCTGAGTTAGCCAGAGCCCATAAAATATTGAAGCCTTTAGAGCAGCAGCCAGCCAGGTTGAGAGAAGTTCATGTCCAAAGCTGAGCTTTAGATTCTGAGACATCCCAATTGGAGTGTAGTACAGAAAAAAGTGCTGATAAAATTTTCATAAAAATGAGCTGAGGATATTGCTAGCATGCTTCTCAGCATCTATATGAAAACTTAATCTGAGCTAATGGAAAGGATATGAAAGCCTTTCTCAATTCAAACACAGTCGATGCATGATTCATAAATTATTGTCAGAGAAGCGATTCAGCGCCCAGATTTATTCTCTTTCGGGTGGAAACAAGCAGGGGAAAATTGGGTCTTTTTGACCTTTAGTGCCAGGAAATTTTACAGTAGAGCTGTCAATATAACCAAGTAAACTGGTCATTTCTCCAAACGGCAGCAAAACACCCACACGAACCCCACACAAGCTAATGTTAACTTGGCCTGCTAGGTTGCCAATGGCGTGTTCAGAGAAGCAAGCAGAAAAACGTCTGGGTTTATCTTGCCACAGAGAACTGAGGGGACCATGCATCCATCCCCTGTCACTCTCCACGGGACCATCCCTGCATCCATCCCCTGTCATTCTCCACGGGAGCATCTCTGCATCCATGCCCTGTCACTCTCCACGGACCATCTCTGCATCCATGCCCTGTCACTCTCTATGGAGTGGGGTGAAACCTACACCATGTAGTCTTACTATCACACCCTTTGATGGTGTGACCAATCAGGAATCACTCATTCACTGTCACGCTTTAGTTTAGAGCAAGCGCATTCAACCCTCCAACCATGACTGTACATTTTGATCAAACACCAAAGATTGAGCCCAATCCAAGATGAGCTGATTGAGAATGCAGGGTAGCATGCAGTCATGGGGACACTTTGAAAAGTCTCCGAGATGAGTCTAGCACAGGTCCAGAACTGGAATGGTTATCTTAGGAGCCCTAAGTCCCTTCCTATTCTTTGAATATTCATGAACCATAATATAACGTCAAATCCCAGTCCTTTCCCCTGAGTCTAGAACAAAGGCAGGTATTAGTATTTCAAGTGCTGTTTTCAGGGTAATCAGAAGATTGAGGGGGCTTACAAGTTTTGTCCAAAAGAAAGGGAGTAAGGTAACCATGGTCCAAGTGAGAGAAGAGACTTTAGTGGGTAGGAGAGACAGGGACTATTATTTGGTGGGCCTTAAGACATGGGCTCTATTGATGCAGAAATCTTACCTGTTTTGGTTCATGATATAATGTCAGCCCAGAAAATAGTCCTAGGAAATAGGAGTTTTTTTGGCAAATATTTTCCGAGAGGAAGAGATGACCTAGAGTTTTTGGTTGTACCATGAGCTCAGCCTGGCACTCGAGTCCACTAAAACTTCACATTCTGAATCTGATGCTCAAAGTGTGGGTACCACTGTCGACTCCTGCTGCTTGCACACACGTCGACCTGTTACCAGAGCAGGACTGGACCATCGTTTTCTTTCTGGGAGAACAGTGTGTAGGTGCCCCAGTGCTACTAGCCATCAGCAGTTTATGAGGTACATTGGGTGTCAAAGAGTAAGTGGACTATGACTGCAGTGAACCTCAAGGGAGTATTGGTGTGGGAGAATGGTCTGTATTCTGTCAATTTTAAATAAATGCTGATTGGCCAGTAGCCAGGCAGGAAGTAGAGGCGGGACAACCAGACAAGAAGTAGAGGCTGGTCAAGGAGAACAGGAGAATGCTGGGAAGAGGAAAGCCCATTCCTCTGCAGTCCTGACCAAGACACAGAAGAAGCAAGATGTGAGTGCCTAGCTAAAAAAGGGAATGAGCCATGTGGCTAACATAGATATGAATAATGGGATAATATAAGTTATAAGAGTTAATCAGAAGCCTGAGCTAATGGGCCAATCTGTTTATAGTTAATGTAGACCTCTGTGTGATTTCTTTTTGGGACTTAACAACTGTGGGAACTGGGCAGGACAAAAACTCAGACAACAAAGAATAAGATCTGGACTCCCCAGTAGAGCTCAGAATCTATCTTGGGACAACCTTCATTGTGAGAACCCAGAAGGCAATCTACTGTTAAGTTGATGCACATTGTTATATGAAGAATTTAGTCAAAAGGTAAATGTCCTATTCTCTTGATGAAGGAAAGCAAACCTTGTGTTCCCCATGTATGCATGTTTAAACAAGCACTGTAATCCTAAAAGACAGGAAGCTTTAGTCAACAGAATCAGAATTTCCTTCTGTGTCCTGGAAATGTTCTATGAACACTCTGTTCCAGAGACATGCCACCCGGCCGTGTGTTCTAAAGGCTGTAGAGATATCTGTGCAATCAAACCCCCAATCAGAGTAGCTGTTATCTGTGTTTTCACACTCTGGGGGAGGGTGTTCTGAGACAAGGCACAAATGCGCACTGCCTGAACTTGACCTCTTCTGTGTCGTGTCCTCTGTAGCTCTGATGGAAATCAGCTCTTCCCGGTCACTGGGCTCCAGGCTAGCCCCCTTCCCAGTGCTCCCTACAGCCTGGAGGCTTCAGAGACTGGAAGGATGTGGAGCCTGTTCCTAGCCCCAAGGATAGGAGTCAAGCCGGCCGGCATTAAAGAAAGCCACCTGGCACTGAAGCCAACTCTGACCTTGAGAGTGCTCTCCTTCGGGGACTGTTCTGTATAGGATGATGTACATTATATATATATATATACTGTGTGTATCAGCTCAGGGATTCAGGAACCAGTGTGTCGTTTAGATCGGATCTAGGGGAAGAAAGCAGGTTCTTCTAATTAGCTTTTCAAAATCACTCCAATCAGAAGGCTGGGATCAGAAACAGGAGGTAGGACCCTGTCTCCTTGTAAATGGGGCATTTCAAAAACATTCATGATTGCCCAGCCTCAATAGGGATACTCTTTCAAGGGCTGCCGTAGATACAGTTCCACTGTACGGGCTTAACATTGGTCTTTGTGCTGCAAGACTAAAGCAGATTCTCCTACCAATGCCCCTTTCCCATACAGATGCATGATTGCATTACCAACATTTGCCAAACTTCTTAACAGAGGTACTGATTAAGGTTGTTGGTTTTTTTTTTTTTTTCAGAAATCAGCTGAAATCAGTTTCTTACCTAAAGAAAATAAATATAGAAGTAAAATCCCTGGAAAGCAGGGTCTTCCTACTCTCAGCTTCCTTCTGCAGTGGCCGCATCTTACGTGAATCTTGGGCTATCTGGTCTGGGGTGTCTACCACCTATAAACCAGGTTATACGAGAGCTTTGTTTTTAATTGCCTGAGCAGCAGCGAGAAGAGGAAGCAAGGAATACCGTTACAGCAGCCACGTTAGCATACATAAGTGGCGTGGTTATATGGGAGGCTGTACTCAGCCATGTGATGGGAGCCTAGGCAGCCCAGCGTGGACAGGGAGCAATTTCCTGCCCTGCAAACAGCACTCCGGGAGCTGCCGTCCGTCTTCCTGCGGGTTGCTCTGTCAAAGTCTGCCCGGAGCACAGGTGTTCGGGGACCTACCAGGCCATAAGTGTCCAGCTGAAAACCTAGGAGACATCCCGCGGCCCTAGGAGTTCACTCTTTCATTTGCAGTGATTTACCTCAGAATGCTCCTTCAGGGAATTTCTGCCTTCCTGTGCTTTGCGTTCCTCTCTCCTCTCCTGTCATCTTTAAAAATCCATTAAAGACCACGCAGGTTCTTTTCTGCAGGCTCAAAGCCTGAGTTTCTACAGCTTAACAGAATGCACGCTTTGTGTGCTGATGCTCTGTGCTCCTTTGTGCTCTTAAGGCTTGGTAGCTATGAAGACCGTTAATCAGAGGTGCTGACCACAGGTCAAGAAAGCACTAGATGGCTAGAATTCTCTGGGAAGTCAACATCTTCCTTCCTGGGGATCTAAAATGGCCACCTGGCGCACGGTCCAGGGTAGAAACGCTCACCGCGGCTTATCAGAAGGTGAAGCAGAATTAAAAAATGCTTTTCTACCTCTGTCTCCCCCTAATTATTGCTTTCAAAGTCTTCTCACCGCCAAGGTTAAGTGTTCATTGTCAACACCACTAAAGGCTTTAGGAAGAGAACTCCGATTTTAATTTGTTTACAAATCCAATTTCCAAGGGTGCTCCTTCCCCAGCCAAGCAGAGTCTGTCTCTTCTGAAATTTGTCTCTTCTTGCACTGAGTCCTCTGTCTACCGCCTTCCACACGGCTCGTTCCTAGTCTAATATGCATGCAGCCTTCTCCACAATACGGGAAGATTATATCCAAATGCCACCTCACCGATCAGATCGTATTAATTCAGATTTGTCTATCCTTTCGTGTGGTGGCTGCCTTGCCTTAGGTATTATCATAACAATACCTCACCTGTCATATCCACCAGCACTTCCTCACCTGGAAAATTGCTCTAATACCGCCTACGTTCTCACGGACTGCCTTTATTTCTGCTTACTTATTTATCTACCTATCTATTTATTGCACAAGCTTGCCTATTACAGTACAATAATTGCACTTTTATTGGCTTCCCCATATATATTTTTATTACAATTTATATCTAGTTGAGCGGTTGTCACACGTCGGTTTGTGTGGCAGACCGAATCACTCAAAGCCAGCTTCTCTTTACTTCTCTCATCTGTAAAACATGGTGTTCTCGTCCCCATCTCTGTCAGCCTCTGTTTGGGCAGTGTCAGTAAGTAATATTTTGAGATGGTCTTACTTCTATGGGGATTTTAATATTACAGAATGCCATGTGGGTCTGTGAAATAATGCCTAGATGTCATGGGCTGGGAATCTGAGCTCAGTGTTTCATGTCTGGTGACAGAATCTGAGCGTACATATTCAAAACAAAACACAGTTTCTTCAAAACACTTTTGTTCTTCCAGCAAACTCTAAATGTCAAATAGGAATTTTTGCTTTTCCAACAATATAGAATCTCTATATTTGTCCAATTCTTTTTCTAACTTCAAAAGCTGCTTGAGTAGTTTTCAAGTACCCATGGCCGCGCGTCCCTTGGTCTTGGGGTTGAGCCTCTTGCTCTAGGAGTGCATGTTGAATTAGAAGGAGGCCACCATTAAGTGGTAGGCAATGAGAACAAATGATACATTGAGATAAAGCCTGCACTGCCCTGCCATGCAGGCTGCGGTCCCCGGGGGAGAGGAAGTTACAGAGAACAAATACCACCTTATTGCCTCAGAAGCTGTCACCAACATCTTCGCATAATTAAACTGGACATGTTTTAGAAAAATGAAAAGACAAAGCTACATTGTTCAGCTGCAGACAGCCCTCGATGGCATTGTCGATCACGGGGATCCAAACTCCGCATATTAATTGCGGGAAGGTGCTAATTTGAGTGCTTTTAGCTCTCTTCACAAGCCTGTCTGCATGCTTTGTTCCACCTGGACCTGTTTGGAGGTTTGTCAAAAACCTAACAAGCAGAAAAATATTGCATTTGAAAACACACATGCATGTTTAATTAAGCCAGAGCCATGGAATAGCCCTCGATGTATTTCGCTGTTGCGGTTTAGGCACCATCCGAGTATCAAGCATTATCACCTTTTGAAGTATCGCCGAATCTTTAATATTTAAAGCACAAAGCAGACTGTAATAAAAAATTCTAGCAGACCCTAGAAGATTAAAGACGCATTATAAATGTGACAATTCGTAAATGAACACCAGTATTAAAGGGTCCTCCTGATATTTCACAGCTGATCTTTCAGGTGCACACTAAATTATGGATACAATTAAATAGCTGGAATTATTCTCCGAGAGTGGACAGCACATTTAAATGCCTGCGATGTTTGCGACTGGCTACAGAACAGAAGTTCATAGCAATGCAGCCTGAGTGAGCTAAACTTCCTAGCAGGTGTCAACCAAAGCTTGTTTTTACAATTTTTAAGACAGGGTTTCGTGTAGCCCAGGCTTGCCTCAAAGTCACTATGTCTCCAAGGATGACCTAGAACTCCTGATCCTCCTACTTCTGTCTCTTTGGTGCTGGGATTATAGTTTTGCACTGCTATGCCCAGTTTCTCAACCAAAGCTCTTTGACGTCTATGGAAACATCACTCACTCCGTGTGAAGGGTGTCCTGTAGGAGCCCAAGATGACTCCCGCCCATGTTAGGTCTGCGTGAGTTAACTGAACGCAAGGGAGCTGCCAAGGATTAACCAGATCTGTGACTGAAGCCCACATCATGTGTCCTAGGTGCCTCATTTGTAATCATAGTTCAACAAAGAGTCCGCAATTTGCACATTTGGGGGATTTTAATCTGATCAAATGCTGGCAATGCCTGGCACAGGTCAAGTTCAAAGGAAATACTTTGGACATAAAAAGGCTAATCAGTGAATTATAAATATACAGCCATAAGCCTATTCTAATACTTAAAGGTCTTCATTAAGTGAGTTTTTCTGTAAACTAAATTTAGCATGGTAGTGTCAGATCCATGAACTAGAGGCGAAAATAGGCTTGTTTTGCTTCTGAGCAAGAATGTGTGTCTTGCTGTGTTTTGGGTTGTTGTTGTTTGTTATTTTCTTACTTTACATATGGCCTTTAATAAAACCACCTAGCCAAATGACGGAAGGGCTTATTAGGCCACAGTTCTAAGGTGACAGAGTCTATGGAGTCCAGGAAGATGTGGGAGGAGTGTGAGGCCGGCTGGACTCACTGCAGAGCCAGTCAGGAAGCCAAGAGAAGAAGTGAGTCCAGGATCTCGCCCTTCCCCCAGCAACTCTCCACCTCCTAAAGGTCTTGCCACCTTGCCAAACATCGGTACCAGTTGAGGGACCACATGTTCAAACACAGGCACCTGTGTGTGACATTGACACCTAAACTGTAACCATTTTCAGCTGTGTTTTTGCTGGGGATGGTGGTATGGGCATTTGACTAAGCTAAGCTCCTAAGAAATTCGGCTCGTGTTGATATCTCTCAATTAACCTTAAGTTTCATATCTACAAATGGGGTAAATAATCTTTTTGCTTTTGTTGTTGTTGTTGCTAGAATTAAATGAAAGAATGAATGGCAGACCTTTGCTTACAGGAAACACAAGGGAATCGCCTAGTCCACAGTACCAACTAGAGAAGACAGTGTCAATTAGAGCACAGAGTCCAGCCCAGACTACATGGTTTTGTGTTCTGTCTGTGTCCCAACCAGTTGACCTGGGGTGTGTTAACTGACCCATCCATACCTCAGCTTCCCTCTCTATAAAATGAAGGTGATGACAGAACCTGGCCCACAGAGCTGTTATGAAGACTGATAGCCTATTATCTTTCAAATACCAGGAAATTGGTATGTACATAGCAAACAGCACTGGGAGCATGGACTCAACAGGCCATGCCTGCGAGAGAAGACTTCTCGGCTGTGAGCCTTGTAATGGCTGCAACTTTGTGAGTCAGACAGACATATTCAGAAGTCTGGGAATATGTACTGGTGCATTAGAAATTTCCTAGACATCAATGGGCTATGCAGGTATTGTTCCCCAACACTCATTCATGGGACATGTTTTCCAGGAGCCCCAACAAGTGTCTGAAACCTCAGGTAGAGCTAAGTGCCAGGCAGCCCAGTTTCAAAGACCACTGTGTAAAAAGAGCCTATGACTTCTGAGGCTGAGTTTCTAGATAAGGCCTCTAGGCTCACAATCGAGTCTCCAAAATCTTAAGCACCCATACCGCCACAGGGAAACTTGTCTTGTTGCCTAGACTATTGGGTTTCTCAGCTGATGACCCGGTAGAAGCTGGCGGTAAACACATCTTCACTGCTCTGGCGAGGCCTGGAGCTTCTCCTGGCCACCATTAGATACCCTGCTAACTGCAAACCTTTTGTGTTGCCAGGGCTCACAAAGTCCTCATTCTATCTCCTTATTCTTCTTAAAATCTTGTAGTAAGTACAGATACTAGGAAATGAAATGATTCCATTGCCAGGAGAGGGGAGCTGGGGGGGGGCAATAGAGGGGAGATCAGCAAGGTCCAAGTGACCTGATCAGGAAAAGGGAAAAGGGAAAGTTCTTAGGGAGGGAAAAGGAGGTAAATACCAAAAGTGGAAGGGGTAAAACAATAATAAGGATGTCTGAAAAAGCATGTTATTAACTACTCACTTTAAAAAAAAGGTTTGCAACATACACAATTCAGTATATAAATATACATACTAAGTTTTAATGACTTTTTCCTCATTTGAACTGTAATGTTCCCTCCCAGAGCCAAGATTGCTTAGCAAAAAAGTCCACTACCAGACATGAGAATCTCTCTTTCTAGGGGTTGGCCAGGGCTGTCCAAGCAACTCCCCAAACATACAGCCTATTTCTGCTGCCCTTGGTTGTCCCACAGAGATGGAAGGTAAGTCTCTATTGCAGAAGACACCACGCTCTTCAGAAACAGTGCTGAGAGACCCCTGAGCAGTAACGGGCATGGGTGTCCCTTCCCTGAGAACTAGCTCACATGGTAGCATGCAAGCTTCCAAAGGAGGAAAGCTACCAGTAGTTCTGCCCTGCTAGGACACCTGTGAACCACATCAGTGACCAGCACAGGTGTGGCAGGGGCACACACACCTATGAACTACACCAATGACCAGCATGGGTGTAGAACTGCACACATACCTTAGTGGTAACCAACAGCTCTCTAATTGAACTGAAGACTCATTCAACAAGAGGTAAACCATTTCTGGTACAAGAGGTAAACCATTTCTGGTGCTAGAAATGAGGCTAATGAAATTGTAGTCATTGGAGGTCTACAATCTACAACCACTAATTTACTAACCCAGCATACTTTCTAACGACACTCAAACATTCATCCTCACATACACAGATAAGTGTAGTCTTCACCCTTCACCAAGGAAACATCTCTTCGCAACAGAGACAACTACAGAAAGTCACAACCACTCAAAATACAGATTTGTGGAGCCCAGTCCCAAAGGACACATTTATGAAACATTCCTGAGTCTAAGGCCTAGGCAACATTTCAGAAGAGGGAGCAGAAAAAGTGTAAGAGCCAAAGAATCAGGGAGTTTGCTGTGAGAGTGTCTCCTAGTAAGTAACCGGACTTATGGAAACTATACTCATAAAGTTTGGGCAACATGACTACCCAAACATGAGCTGGACAAGGACGACACCAACGGACGCTAAAGTGGGTGGAGTAGGCCTCAACCCTACACAAAGAGCTACAGGCAACTGAGGAGAGCTGGCCTTCCTCAGGGAAGAGCACACCAACTGGCTGTCCAATGACACTGTCAATCCTGAAAAGATGCAAGCGACACTATATGGACTGAACAGGTTATATTTANNTTGTCATACAGGTCTTCCACTTGTTTGGTTAGAGTCACCCCAAGATATTTAATGTTATTTGTGGCTATTGTGAGGGGTGATGTTTCTCTGATTTCTTTCTCAGCCCATTTATCATCTGTGTAGAGGAGGGCTACTGATTTCTTTGAGTTAATCTTGTATCCTGCTACATTACTGGAGGTGTTTATGAGTTGTAGGAGTTTCCTGGTAGAATTTTGGGGGTTGCTTATGTATACTATCATATCATCAACAAATAGTGAGAGTTTGACTTCATTTCTGATTTGTATCCCCTTGGTCTCTTTTTGTTGTCTTACTGCTCTAACTAGAACTTCAAGTACTATACTGAATAGATATGGAGAGAGTGGACAACCTTGTCTTATTCCTGATTTCAATGGGATCGTTTTGAGTTTCTCTCCATTTAGTTTGATGTTGGCTGTTGGCTTGCTGTATATTGGCTTTATTATGTTTGGGCATATTCCTTGTACTCCTGCTCTAAGACCTTTATTATGAAGGAATGTTGAATTTGTCAAAGGCTTTTTCAGCATCAAATGAGATGATCATGTGTTTTTTTTTTCAGTTTGTTTATATGGTCGACTACATTGATAGATTTTCGTGTGTTGAATCATCCCTGCATTTCTAGAATGAAGCCTACTTGGCCATGGTGGATGATTTTTCTGATGTATTCTTAGATTCGGTTTGCAGGATTTTATTGACTACTTTTGCATCAATGTTCATGAATGGGAACTACTCTGAGGTTCCGTCTTACACCTGTCAGAATGGCTGAAATTAAAAACACTGATGACAACTTATGCTGGAGAGGTTGTGGTGTAAGGAGAACACTCCTCCATTGCTGGTAGGAGTGCAAACTCATACAGCCACTTTGGATATCAGTAAGGGGATTTATCAGAAAATTAGGAAACAACCTTCCTCAGGACCCTGCAATACCACAGTTAGGTATGTACCCAAAGGATGCTCAATCATACCACAAGGACATGTTTTCAACTATGTTCATAGCAGCAATCTCTGTAATACTCAAAACCTGGAAACAATCTTGATGCCCCTCAACTTAAGAATGGATAAAGAAAATGTGGTACATTTACACAATGGAGTACTACATCGAGGTTAAAAAAAACTAATGGCATCTTGAAATTTGCAGGTAAATGGATGGATCTAGAAAAAAAAAACATATTGAGTGAGATAACCCAGACCCAGAAAGACAAATATAATATGTACTCACTCATAAGTGGCTTTTTAGCACAAAACAAAGAAAAACCAGCTTACAGTTCACAATCCCAGAGAACCTAGACAACAAAGAGGACCTTAAGAGAGACATACATGGATCTACATAGGAAGGAGAAAAAGACAGGAACTCTTGAGTAAATTGGGAGCATGGGGGTCATGGGAGAGTGTAGAAGGAGAGGGGAAGAGGGAAGGGAAGTGTATATGTATATCTCAATAAAAAGAATATATATATGTACAAACATATATATAATATATATGTACATATCCAAATATGCATGTAATAACAATTAATTATAGACAAGATCACAAATTTAAAGGAGAGTGGGGAGGGGTTATGGTACAGTTTTGAGGGAGGAAAGGGAAGGGGAAATGTTGCAACTGAATCATAATCTTAAGATTAAATTTAAAAACTTGATAGATTCTTGCTATCACCATTTTACTCCTAAGGAAATTAAGGCATGAAACAGTTATTTGAGTTTTCTCATGTCTCAGAATCAGTCAAGGGGCAAGGATGGGTCTCCACTCAGAAAGTTTATACACACAGTTCAGAGGCTGTAGTGAGGTGAAATTTTGCTTTCGTGTGTGTGTGTGTGTGTGTGTGTGTGTGTGTGTGTGTGTGGTGTTTACTTCAAACTCACCTTAAGAAGCAGAACATAAGAGGATCCCTGCCCTGAAAGTGCCTAGAGCTTCCTTTTCTGAGGTTCACTGTTGCTGGAGTCATTCTGACAGACTCTGCCTCCACATGCAAAAACAATCAAGGCGTTTCAATACTAAGCTGGAGATGACATCCCAAACCAGCTGGTTTCAAGAAATGAGAAGCCTGTGCAGCAAACACCACAAGATGACTAGGTGATGGTTTTCAGTTGGGCAATAGATAGATTAGCTGGGAAAATGCCAAGGAAGTTTCTCCAGTAAGCCAGGAAAAAAATGTCCCAAACCAGCACAATAATTCTTCAGTACGTGTCTGATGTGGTTTGTTATGCAGCAATAGCTTATGGTTATACAAGTGAATTTTGGTAAAGAATAGCCAAGTGTGAATGAAGCATTGGATGGAATAGAGTAGCTAATCTTGAAGAACTTCTAAGCCCTCTTTAGGGATCTGATACAAAAAGGTGGCTGGTAATGACCGTGACTGAAACTAACGCTGGAGGTGTGCTTGCTGCCAGTGCTTGCTGCCGTACCTCGAAGCTCCAGCTAACGCACCAAAGCATCCGTATGCCAACGAGTAAGGCTTAATTCCCCATTACTTAGTCACTTATTGACTCAAAATACTTTTATTTTCTCTTGAGCGTTGTTTCTAGGAAACTGCTTTTATTGTACACAAATAAAATCATTTCAACAAGCTTTTAATGAGCGTTAATTATACAGCAGATACTGAACTCATTACTGTGCTGTAGTTGAACAAGGGGAAAGAGACAAGAAAGGTGAGGGAAATGGCTCAGCCGAGAAAGAGCAGGCAGTCCAGCGAGAAGTCCTGGGAGACAGAGCTCATGGCATTGGGAAAGCTTTTGAAGGAAGAGTCAGCAGTTACCCGAGACTGACTCTTAGTTCCGCTACTGGTGTGCTAAGCCTACCAACAATAACCGGTATCATTGTATGTTATTCCAACATGCCAAATAGTATGTCAACTATTTGAAGATGTACCGCCTCATTTAAATTTTACAGCTATCCTATACACCATAATCATTCCAATTATACAAAGGGGAGTGCTCAGGCTCTAAGGAGAAATGTTAATTGCCCAGTATCTCAGAGCTAATCAGCGGCAAAGCCATGATTGGAACCCAGTTCTGTCTCACTCTTCAGCCAGATCTTTTATCTACTGATAACGAAGCAACTTGGAACAAATTTCTATTCTATTTCTAGGATTTAGTTTATTCAAGATTAAAACAAGAAATTCAAGTGAGATAACCTTTATATTCCTTTCATACCTGGTATTTTATGATTCAAACATTGTACGTCATCTGTAATATCTACTTAGCAAATAGTTTGAAAGATGTTGGCTAAACATTGTGGCGGGTTTAAGCCACTTACATCAGATAAACACTCCCCACGTAGAAATTTCTAAGACCTTCTAAGAATCCTGTGGCTTCTTCTGACCTTCAGGATTCAGATCTAGAGTCCTCCCTCACATCATTTCCCTCTGTGCTCCTTCTTTTCTGTGTTGAAGAAAAAGGAAAACCATGTTTTTGGGGAAATAGAAGAGGGAACTTGAAAATATACACGACTTTCAATTTGATTGCAGGAACTTTGTAAACTTAGAAAATATTTTCAAATAGAGAAAGAACCCATCTGCAAAAATAACACCGTCATGCTAAGCAGTTCATGTTGCTATCGTGGATGTGTGTGTGTGTAATATCTACCTAGTTCTACAATTACACTGCCTCACAAAACAGCACATTAAGGACTTCCAAGTAATGTTGGAAACCAGGCATTACCAGTTTTTCTCTCTTCTCTTCTGATATATGATAAAATGACAACATAAACACATGAAAACCACGAAAGTGGGGTGAATGGAAAAGAAAATAAAAAAGAATAAGAGTTTAAAATGCATTTTAAGGTAATGACAACTGGCATGATGTGCTGTCTTGGTAGAAGAAAGGAAGCTACGACCTAAAACCTGAACAAAGGGAACCGCGAGAAGCAAGCTGGCTCTCCCTGTGGGCCTTGCAAGTACTCATCCATCTCCTAACAAAAAGTGTGTGTCCCGGATGTGGTGTGGGAGGGAAGAGGCCGACATTGGGGTGACGAGTATAAAGTCCTCACCTAGTGTCTTTAGACCCATTGATTCTCTCTTGCCTAGTGCCAGACAACACCCTTTCATGGATGAGATCAAAGCAGGGTTTCCTAGGTAAGTGGTGGGAAGGAGCTCTGAGTTTGGAGGTGAGAACAAAAGAGCAGGAGACAGTGTGGGCCGCGCAGGCCCAGGAGGTTGTGGGGCCAGCCCGGGAAAGAGCAGAGCAGTAGGAAATGTCTTAAAAGAGAGCTATTTAAAGATACAACGGAGCTGCCAAAGCAACAAAGATAACAGTGCACCAAGGTCCGCCGGAGAAGGAATAGTGAAGAAGAGGACACAGAGGCCATTGCTTTCCTCTTCGGTTTCTAAGGGTCTGAAGTCTGAGCGCAAGAGACAAAGACCAGGTCAGGAGAAGATGCAAGGCTTCCTGCCACAGGCTAGTGTCTCAAGGCCTCTTTCCCGGGAGCAGAAGTAAACACCAAATAGATGTCAAGCTCAGACTATACACCAAGGAGATCATCAGACCAGAATGTCTCCTAGAAGCAAGTTCATGTTGATTCCAGAGAAAACCGATGAGAATTCACAATAAGGTATTGTCATACATAACACTGAGAGGCTCCTTAGCTCAACAGTCAGAAACAAACACAAGACAGAACCAAATGACGCATGGGAAAACCATACTACCCCAAGAAACCAGATATCGTAGTTGTTAGAGAGTGTGGTGCTGAAATAATGTTGACATATTAGAAAAGTTAAAGTGTCATTCAGATAAATGAAACCAACATAAATAAGTGGGTTCTTATAGCTGAAAAGTAAAGCACGTAAAACCAAGTTAGCAATTTATCGGAGATTAAACATTGCAGAAGAAAGGACTGGGAACTAGGAAAATTCATGATTGATGAATCATGGTGAAAAAATAAGGGACAATTCCTGGTTGGAAACGTGGAGAAGATCAGAATGATCACCACAGGAAAGGACAGAGTCCCGGTGGGAAGAGGAGGGAAAGACCCATCAGACATGTTGGTGCCCAGCAGGAGAAAAGCAATGATACAGATGGAATGGGAGCCTTACCAAAGCAACAACTGCCGTACTTCAACAAGACAGGGCTAGAAAGACACAGACTTAAGATCTATACATTCCTAGTGGATAATATCACGTTTATAGACACCGTAATAAAACTTCTAAAAGACAACAACAAGACACAGAGATAACATAGTCAGAAAGGCTTATTACCTTCAGAAGAGTAACAAAAGTTCTCAAACGTCTCGATGGAAAAAGCGAAGTTACTTCTGTGTTATGGACACATCTACAAGGCTGCATTCAGAAGGTGGGACAAGACGGCCTCAACAAAGAACAGCGCTGGTGTATTTAACTGGTCAGGTACCTAGACAACCATAATCACAGCACGGAGGCAGGTGCAGTCAGGAGAATAAAAGTCGGGAAACAGGCTTGTCGTGAATAGACGTGAGGTTCATGGCGAAGGTGGCGGGGTACAGCCCACAGGCAGCCTTCTTCCCCAATGATTCCAACCCAAATAAGTAAAGTCGTTCCAGGGTAGTCTCCAACTCTACCTGAGGAGTGAGAACCGGAAGCATCTGTGTGACTGAAGATGCGGTCTCTAGCTAGCTTGAAAATGGCTAAGCACTCTTGCCCAGGGGCCCAATAAGTACTTCTGCCCCCCCCCCCCCGTAGCCAGATCTTATCAATGGTTAAGTAACCGCAGTGTGTAGCATTTTCATGTTCACGTGGAAGTAAAGCTTTGCCTTGCCTTTTACATACGTGTTTAAATGTGAGAAACTTAATATGTTCATTTAAGTGTTGTTGCTTGGCATGAATCATGGGGTATTGATTCAGCCATCTTAAAACATAACACTTCACTCTCCCATGCAGAATTCTGTACTGAGACATGCTTCAGCAGTGAGTTGGCTCTGTCAGGGATGCCAGATACCAGGTTTCTCTTAGGTTGGCTCTGTCACTCGGAGAACGTGTCTGCATGTATCTCGGCTCCTAATACACATGAGACTGGTCCGGGATTGTTTCTTAGAAGCAAACTCAGACTCAGTAGATCTGAAAGTACATCCTGGCCCTTCAGCACCCTGATGGTCTCTCTTGTGGTACTGATGGTGCTGCTTTAGGGATGGTATCCAAGTAACATCTAATGCTCACACACCTGGTTTCTTGGCTGTGGCGGATTCTTTAAAGAGACCTGTGGTGGGAGTTGATGAAGCACCATGCACAGGTGAACAGAATCACTAGGAAAAGCCCACCTGCCCTTTCATTGCTGTGGAGACTTCTCTGTCCTGGTTTATAAACGTATCTGTGGTGGCAATGACTAGCAAGCACGGTCATATAGACTTGCTATGTGAAGAATGGCTTCCATCTGGGGGCTGGAGAGACTGCTTAGCAGTTGAGAGAGTGATTGCTCTCCCCTAGGACCCAAATCCAGCTCCTAGCACCCACGACAGAAACTCCAGCTCCTGAGCAACCTGACGCCTCTGCCATCCTTGGGCACCTGTACTCACATGTGTGTATGAGTGTGCACGTGCGTGCACACACACATACACAATTATAAATAAGTTTAATTCTCATAAGACAAAACCACCTCTATCACTGGGCAATGGTGGTGGATGCCTTTAATCCCAGAACTCAGGAGACAGAGGCAAGGCCAGCCTGGTCTACAAGTAGAATCAAAGTGCATTCCAGGACAGCCAGGGCTGTTACACAGAGAAACCCTATCTCAAAAAATAAATAATAGTAACAAAAACCAAAATTAAAAAAAATACCTGTATCAAAATTGAATTGAAATAGCTTCCCCTTGACTTTCGATTTGGGATCTGTGATTGCTTTCTCTTCACTGCATCTTAACTGAGAAGGAGGTCAGAGAGTAGGGAGGTGGGGAGGCTCAGGTGGCTGGCCTCAAATTCACTACGTAGACCGAGAAAGATATGAACGTGTGAGCCTCCTGCCTCTGCGTCCTGGGTGCTGAGAATACAGGTGTTTGCTACCATGCCATTTGTGCAGAGCTGGGGTTTGAACCCCGGCTTTTGTGCTCTGCCTGCTGAGTTGTATCCCCAGTCCTAAGCTAACACTTTAAACCAGGCTACTCCATTTTGAAATTATATTCAGTTGCTTTTATTGCACGGAACTTTCCCTTAAGCAACGGTAAATCTGAACTCTGCTAGTACTGACTCCTAGCACAGTTTGTTTCTGCTGGGGAGGGTGGGGGTGCCTCTGAAAAATTGCTCTGTCTGTCTTCCTCTTGAAGGCACAGCGGGGAGAGCAGGGCACACTGGCTGCTGAGCGGCTTAGAGCAGACACAAATCTTGATCCGTACGCTGTACACATGACCCAGGAAGACAGTGCTCATTGGTCCAAACTATACATTTATGAACGTGATGACTTAGGGCTGGGGGTATTTTCATTATAAATTCATGCAAATTTAATCTACCCTGTAGAAATCAACATTAGAAGCCTGAAATGAACTAATACATTCTGATATGCTTGTTGGCAAGAACTCCTTATGTCATGCGAAATAGCTCTCAGAAGCTTTTTTTTTTTAATCTCGTACCAGGTTTTTTTGCTCGTTAGCTGGAGTTACAGTATTTAAATCCTCCTTTAGGCTTCTTCTGATTACGAGGTGGCTGCCTCCACTTTTGTGTTTTAAGTTCTGCTTTGCTGTACAGATGCATCTGTGCGGCTGAAGGAAATAATGTTTGGGAGTTCCCCGCGCAGTTAAGTATAGATATTTAGGCAGGCGTTAGGCGAATTTGGTTAAATCGGGAAAGCATTTTAAGCAGGAGGCCATGCTGCAGCATTTTGTGATGAAGAGGAGGATGTCCTGTCAAACTCCACTGTGGAGTTCGGCTTGTCGCCCACCGAGAGAACTTGTCATCAATACCCACGCTCAGTGAAGCTGCTTGCAATAGTCTTCTTCTGGGATTTTGCGTCTATCCTTTACTAATAGAATATTTGGGTTTTCTCAAGCTTTGGGAAGTCTAAAGAAAGGAGATTATGTCACGACTGGACTCATTTCTATCTAGCGCTATAGTATCTTCCATGGGCAATAGTTAAGTCAAGCTGGATGTTAAATTCGAGATGTTAAAATTTTAGTAGGTCTCTTCCCAAGGTTGTGACGCACATGTGAAGGCAGAACTTGTCTCTGGGATGGTAAAGTTCTTCTGAGATCAGAGACGATTCAAACGTAGCTTGCCTAGGATTGGGTCCTCTGTGCCAAAAGCTGGTGTGTACAAGCGTCTCTCCGAGTGTGCCCTGCCACTCACTGGTCTTTTCAAATGTTTCTGAAAGGAAAATTACACGGTCGCACACATGTGGGATGCAGCACAGTCTCCTCTTAGCCAACTTGTCTCGGGTTTTCCATTCTTCTACTTTCTGGTTTAGAAGCCTTCGAATCAAAAATTCTAGGTGCATAAGATCTCATACCAAACTCCTGATGAATTGTCCATCTTTATTGCAATTATGTCATTTTCATCCTATGAAATCCACTTCATTTTATAGACAGTAGAAAACTCAGTTTCCCTTTATTATTGTTACATTTATCTCTTTGCCACTTTAATATGTTTGTATACATGGATGTGTCTGCATGGGTAAGTATTTTATAGACAGGGTGTGATTGACACTTGCTTTCTTTAATTCAACAGAAGTGATCTCTGTAAATTAAGAGATGTGTTTGTATCATGTACCTTTAATATGGCTGCTGATACTGCTGGATTGGAAACTATCATCTTGCTATTTGTTTTTTACATTTTAGGAGTATGGGGTTCTTTTATCCCCCACTTTTTCTTAGCACACCCTTTTTTGGAAATCAGATATGCTGCTGCTCGGTCGGATTATCATAGTGGCTGTCACATGTGTACTAGAGCTTCTTTAGCTTCCTGAAGCTCATTTTCAACTGCTATTGTAGGGCATGGACTTCCAGTCAAGAGTCCTACGACATGCTCCCATTTCTCCCCTCGAGACTGGCATGCAATAGCCTTTGTCATACGTTTTCTTTTTCTGCATGTAGCTTGGCTCGTTTCAGCTGTCGTAAGGATGTGCCTGAGATGAAGCAATCTGTAGTGTGTGTGACTGTATCGGCTGTGGACGGGAGGCTGGGAAATCCAACCTCAGATGCTGCTGCCTAACCTGTGGCTTCTTCAGTGTCTGGGAGGTGACGTGGCAGATCTTATCCTGAGCCCACGCGGCCCATTTATGCATACTCTCACAAAGTCAATCAGATTTCAACATGAACTTTGGTATATGTGGTGTACACGCCTTTGATCTCAACAGTCGGGAAACGGAGACAGGTGGATCCCTGTGATTTCAAAGGCAGTGTCGTCTGCATAGCGAGTCCCTGGCCAGTCGTGACTACAGTGTCCCCGTCTTGATAGTAACAATGATGACACTAATAGTCACCACAGGATGGGTGGCTCCTTTTGCCTTGAATAGTTGATGCTGACTGAAATTGAAGAAACATGACTGCGTTTACCTACAGCTACCCTTCCTGATGCTCATCTTTCCTTTGTTTAGACAGAGATGTATGTCTGATGTCATTTTTGTTCCATTTTAGGAGTGTCTTTGGTGTTTTTATACGCTAGCCTACGTTTCTCTTCCAAATTCATTTTTTTCAAAGTGTTTTTGGTAAGTAAAGACTTCTAGGGTCCTCTTCTCCTATCATATTAAAGGTCTGTTCCCCCATACCCCAGCTATACTTTGAATTTTCCGGATGGGAAAACAGCCAGTGTCTCCTCCGTTCCTTTCTATATTTTTTCAGGGCTTTCTTGTTATCCATTGGTTTTTAGCAGGATGATTATGGCGTCTTCTTGAGTTGTTTGTTTGAGACTCATTGAGTTTTGCTGAGCTGTGTTTCTAGTTTTAATGAGATTTAGAGGATTTCTCTCTATTTTTCAGCCCCCTCTACTGTAGCAAAAATCTTTCTGATGACTCTGTCCTGAAATTTTTCTTTCCAACTGTTAGTAACTGTTGGGACTATTCCTGCCCCTGTGTGAGCTGTATTCACCTCATGGCATTCTTTCTGGCCAGCCATCTTCTCTCTCCAACTGTTCTATAAGACACAGCTGCCTGGCATCTCTGGGCACCCAGCAATGTTCTTTCAACTCAGACTGCCTCGATTCTCTTTTCTCTGTATGGAAGCCAGGACCAATCACAGGGCTCAGTTCCTCGGTGGCTCATTTTCCTGCACTGTTGATAACCAACATCTTGCCTGAATTGTTTCTTTGCAACTCCTACCCCCTTTGCTTGTTTCTTACTTTGGGTTTGGCTTGGTTTGGTTTAATTGTTTCAAGCAAGAAAGTAGGTGTTGAGGAATATATTTCTAGCCTGTCTAGGTCTCTTTCTATGCTAGACGCATGGTCACACACTGTGCACAGACTATCAATTAGGTTATAAAACAAGCTTTCAACCTATAGATTTGTAGGAAAGCCACCCAAGATGAATAATGTGTAGCTTTTCCCGTTATCCCATAAGCAGCCAAGTCCTCCCTGGTTCAATGCAGACTTCCCTGTCTGTGACATATCGGTACATTTAGCTCTGAAACCCGGGCGAACAGATTTTCCTGAGCTGGGTAATGCTCTGCCCAGGTACCCCAGGATTTCTTGGGATGCTCTGCCGTGCACCCCAGGATTTCCTGGGTGCTATTTTCTACCTGGAGCAGATATCTGCAGTTGAGAAGAGTGAACGCTCTGAGCCCTCTGCTGTGCTAAGACACAAAAGAAATACCTTCCACCAGAGTGGACAGCTGTGAGAAATGTAAAAAACCTGGCTCTGCCCGCCCCCACAAAGTCAGAAAAAAAGAAAAAAGAAAAAAAAACACACAAGTTAAAAAGCAATCTGTTTCCAAAGGAAGCTATGTTATTAGGCCACTTTTAGGTTTAGCAATGTGTAACTTGGGGTGATGTTATTTGGCTTCTTAAGCTTTCTTTTAATGTAAATAATACATTGCATCCAAGCAGCTGCAGGTTTTTCTCTGCCTTCTCTCCTCGGTCTCTACCCCGATACTTCCCGAGTGAGCGTGGGCTTGGATCCCTCGAGCAGAGTGGTCATTTCTCCAGCCAGTGGAGCCATCACTAGTTATCATATTTTCTTCTCCCCCTTCTCATGCTCCTGGTGGGAACAAGGCTTGACTGTTGGCTAGAAAATTAGCCTAGGGAGCTTCTTCTGTGGGTCTCTTCCCTCATTATACTAGGGAAAAACAATTTAACTGTGGTGTTCTCTAACCCTGCGCATGTGCGTGTGTGTGTGTGCATGTGTGCACACTCGTGTGTGTGTCTGTGCACAGGTTGGCAGCACACTGTAAGGGCTGGTAGTGTGTGCTTTTGCCCTGGCTTTCTCACACATTTTGCTCTTTCTCCCTCCAGAGTGACTGGGGAAGACAGTGTGCTCGCGTAGCATGGCTCTGTGTTATGAGCTGTGCTCGTGGGTGGATGTGTCATCTCACTGTTTCTGCCTGGCTGTTTTCTGGCAGGATGTGCTATTGTTTCCTACATCGTCAGGGGGCTGCCCCGGGTACCTGGGATGCTCAGGAGATGCCACACTTACTTGCCATGTGATAGCAAAGGCTTCTGTTTATTTCTGTGGCCACGCTTCCCGCAAGTCTCTGTGGGATCGCCAGATAGTCTAGCTGATGGGAAGCTGGAAACCACACAACCTCACCAAGGCTTTTAAGAATTTTTGCTTATGGGTCTTTTTAAGTGGGCAGAGGTGACGGGAACTGCAATCGGCAGGCACTCTTTGATTTGTTTAAGTGCCCTTATTACTTCAGGACTGTCATGGGCCCCGGTCCCATCATTCCTGGAGGTTTAGCTGGTGGAATTTTTAGTCCCACGCAGTTTAGCTCAAGAGAGGTGACTAATAGTTTCTCTGTAGGACAGAGGCAGGGGCTGGATCTCCCACCATCCTTGGCGACTCTGCTCAGTCGGGCTCCGTGTTCCCACTTGCAGATAGTACCTCCTGATGGAGCGTTTGATTAAGATGAAATAGCCTTTCATTTGGGGAAAGAGTTTTTGATCCATGCCCAAAGTGGAGCCTTTTTCTTTTGTTCTGGTCCGGTTCATTTCAGAGTTGAGGAGTTTAAATATAATAGAAAGAAAACATTGGGGCCAAAGATTCGGTGTCTGAAAATACTGTTATTTTTATCCAAAAAGAAAATACCCATCCAAACTTGGGGAAGGAAAAACATGATGATGGGATAAACACAGAAAGGACTGTTTGGTTTTGGTGTGTCATACTGGAGAACACCATCCCTCCCATCTGCCATTGGATTAACAAAAACAAGAGCTATATACTTATTTTCTTAGTTTGTGCGTTTTCATTTTTTTTTTTTTTTGAGATAGAGTACTATTAGGTAACCATGGTTGGCTTTGAATTCATAGCAATCCTCCTGCCTCGGAGCCCCCTGAGTACCGGGATAGGCATGCGCCACCACACCTGACCATACTCTGGCTTCTGGAAGAGCTGTTGCGGCAGTGACCAGAGCGAACATCAGAATGTCGCGTTAATTCAACTTCAGTAGGAAAAAATGCACCACCTTTCCTACTGAGCCTTAGTATCTGTTTAACTGGCTATCTGGATATTTAGCTTTATTATGTTTTCAAGTTGTTTAAATAAGACTCTGTAATTAGGTCCAAGCGGGTAAGACAGTTAGTTACTAGGAGAGACCTCACTAATGAGCCTTCAGATGAACATCACCGATTCATTTCAGGGGACGTCGCCATCGACAGCAGAAGCTTATTTTCAGCTCCAGAGCAAAGGATGTGCGACCCTTAACCGAAAGCAACGTCTTCCGCCGGAGACATGTGTGAACACTGGCCCCGTGACTGCATGTGGGAAGTTAACCTTAGTCTGGGCTTTTCCAGGGCATGTGGCGGCACATCTCGAGGAGTGGGGAGACACGGGACTGAGCAAGAGACATTTGCGGAGCGCAGCTCCCACATCCCAGCTACTCTGGGGGAGGCCGTGTCACCCCCGTGGCGTGTGGTGCTGCTCCAAGCCATTTGCAAGAGATAATCTAAATGTCAAGTTCTGGGTGTCATGGGGCCCTGCACATGTCGAGACAAACCAGAGTGCGAGGGAACTTGGACTGAAGTTGGTTTTTAAGGTTCTGCAGAAAGAAGCCCAGCACCCAGGAAACTGCACGATCTGATTCATAAGGAGCTCAGCCTCAACCGTGGGAGAACGTGTTTACGCATTTCACAAAACAAGTATTTATTCAGTGGGCATTTTCCTGAGGGTCTCCTCGGAGGTACACACTGGGCCAAACTTCCTAGATGGAGCGGTGAACTAAGTCCTGGGAGTTGGTTCCTTCCCTCAGTGCTGGGAACAAACACCTGGTGAAAGCGTCCTAAGGAAGGAAAGACTCCTTCAGCTCACAGTCTAGAGCACAGTCCCTCATGGCAGTGACTTTACCTGTGCAGTCAGGAAGCCAGCGGAGAGGTCCCTGCCCCAGCGGTACAGGCTGTCCACACTGAGGGTCTTCCCACTTCAATGACTGTAATCCAGAAACTTCTCACAGACAAATCCAGAGGTTCATTTACAGGGTGGCTAACATTTCAGCAAATTTCCAACCATTGACTTCAGTCATCATACCGGGCTCCCACAGAGCCATCTCGCCAGGGGACAGTGACCTCTGAGAAGGTGACCTCTAATAGAATGGGTTCTTTCTAGTTCCGATTCCCATTCCCTCCTGATCACAGCCTCCCTCTCCATCGCCACTCTTATCCTTGGAAGCATCTTCAAAGCTATGTTAGTTTGGACAATTCTGTCAGATCCATAACTGGCACAGAGCTCATCACAAAGATCTGAACTGGAGGCTCATCGGGTGGGGTCCTCCTCCTCTCTTCACTTTGCTCCCTAAACCACAAAGCCCAGGCTAACGTTAACCCAGGTGAACCAGGAACCAAGAACACAGTGGAGGAAGACCGCAGGAAGTCATTTTTATCGTTGTTTTCTGGCGTGCTTTGGGAACAGGTTTGACATGGACCAGTCTATAAGTCTCGGTGCAGGCTGTCCTGGCCTTTCATTTACTGCAGTTCTCCTGCCTCAGCATCCTGGGTGCTGGGATTGCAAGTCTGGCGCCATCACACCTGGCTCAAGAGGTCATTAGGAGGAGGAGAGTGGGAGCCAGCCTGAGATTCCAAACCTTTTCCTCCTTATCACCTGAGGGATTTTGAATACTTAACCCCCTCGGGCTTCTGCTTCCTCAGCTGCAGAGGATGGTCTTTGCCTCCACGGCTTTGCTAAGAGGGAAATGAAATCCCTAGGTAAAGCTTGGAGAATTGCTTGTGGTTTGGGACACTCTGATCCCTCACATGTCAGAGACACACTAAGAATTCCACCCCTTTCTAGATTGCCAGACGTGGGCATCACCATCTGCAGTTGTTCCTTCACTATGAGATGGAACCCTGAGGAAACAGGCCGGGAGAACAGTCGATAGTCAGTATGTCTGCAGTGGCAGAGCCGGCATTATGAGAAGTGAGTTTAAAAGTTGAGCATAGCCTAGGGGTGGCTGACTCCCACAGGGCAAGTGTCCTCCTTTGTCAGGAAGCCCAGCTTCATCCTATCTCTAGGAGCTGGTCACCCTCCACTTACTGGAACACACCAGCCCTTGGAGGTTCAATACCAAGAAATGACACTACCATCTCTTGGTCCTTTCCCTCTCAGGACAAGGCTTATAAGCAGGGTTTCCTCAGCAGGTTCCATGTTGTTTACCTTTCATACCACGCTGCCTATGAACATACGAGCTCCTCCTGGGGGCAGGGGGCAGGGGGGCGGGGGGGTCAGGTGACTCATACACCAACCAGCTCCCTTCCAGATCCTGACCTGGCTGTCCTGGCCTCTGTGAGTCGCTGGCACAGGGGTCACTAACCCGGCACGATAACCAAGCCTACTTTGCAACCTAGATGTCAGAGATTGTAGCTGCCCACAGGGAAGGAGGCTGGGTACACCGAACTCTCTGCCCTCCTCCATCTTGGGCCTCTCTCTGTTTGAATCACAGTGGCAGTGCTTGCTCTGAGCAAAGAAAGGAGCGCTCGCTGCAGCAGCTTTGGCGGGCTCCCCCACCTTTCTGATGACCATTGGGATAATTCAAAGAGAAAGAGTAAACACACCCCCCAAGGTATGGAGAGGGAAGGCGTTTCATGCTGCACCAGGTCTGTGCGTGCTCGGCTCTGCAACAAACTTGACTCCTCACCCCTTCTGCGGCTCGCCTGCCTGCGCCCTGCTAGCATGACCCTAAAGGACCAGCCCTGCTCAAGGGGGATTGCCCAGGAGCTCGCTCAAGTCTCTGTTCTTTTATCATGTCACAGGATGGCACGCCTCGGTTTGTCCCCACTGTGTTTTGCAAGATGCTGATATTCCAATGATGTTATTAAAAAGTGGCACCTTTCGCCACACTGTGAGAAAAAAAAAAAGCCTTCTGACGGGGGCAAGGAGACGGAGATACGTTTTCCCCAAGGAGCTCACTTCAGCCACAGCGTTTGATGTATAGTGACGTCTACCCCCACATGGCGATGTGTGCCACACACGGGGTGGGGAGTACGTATACACGCGCATCCCACAAAACACATTTCCTAGCTGAGACAGAGATGAGAAGGTAAGGGACTTACTCAAGGTCACACAGAGGGACAGAAAGTCAAGTCATTAACACAAGGGCAGGAGGCAGTCAGCCTGTGCTTTTTGGCACTTTGTCCTTCCTGACCCTACCTCACCACCACCACCTCACCTCCTTTTCGGCTGGGTAAATGTGCAATGCGTGCTAGAAACTCCGCTCGGGTGTTGTGCATCACTTACGAAACACAGCTTTTAGCTAACAGGAACGCTGCTAAATCTTACTCCCTATGGGTATCGTCAATCCAGACTCTGTGCTTTTCATCTTGGCATTGGGGAGCTAGACCAGGCTCAGCTCCCCGCCACCTCCAGATCCGTGTGCTCAGGAAAGCCTGGCATGAGGAGGCCCAAGGGTTTCCCTCTACTTCCAGCTCCACTCCTCTGACCAGCTGACCAGGACTTCAGGTCATTGTTCTCTCTCTCTCTCTCTCTCTCTCTCTCTCTCTCTCTCACACACACACACACACACCACACACACACACACACGCCACCCCCAACTTCGTCAGTAGACTGCAAATTACAAGAAGAAAAAGCTAGTGGGTCCAGGCAGTGTCTGGTTCAAATCCCGACTCCGGTTGTGTTATGTTGGGCAAGCTGTTTGATTTCCTTTATAAAATGAGAAGGCAAAAACCCATTTACCCTAGTTATGGGGACGCTGAACAGAAACCCCAGTTGAAAACACTAGGAGAGGGCTGGAGAAATGGCTCAGAAGTTAAGAGCACTGACTGTTCTTCCAGAGGTCCTGAGTTCAATTCCCAGCAACCACATGGTGGCCCAAAGCCATCTATAATGAGATCTGGTGCTCTCTTCTGGCATGCAAGCATACATGGAAGGAATGTTGTATACATAATAAATAAATAAATAAATAAATAAATAAATAAATAAATAAATCTTTAAAAAAAAAAAAAAGAAAATACTAGAAGAGCAGCTGCCTTGAGGGAGGAGACTCTTGGGTGTTAACCCCTTCTTCTTTGACATTCCAGGCTCCACGCTCAGACCCAGAGAGGGAGTTTAATGACCCATATCCAATCCTGAAACTATGTCTACTGAATTGAAGGACCTCAACAAACACTGGTGCTCTAATGACCAACTAGATTAAGAAAGTGAAAGCTAATTTGTTTAGTTTCAGGAACTAATTATATTATTAGGTGCCCCTCATAGACCTAGCTTGCTAATGACGGGAACAGATTTGCTTGTGTTCATGTTGGAACAATTAAGTGATAATTTGTACATTTAACTCATGGGTTGGCGTAAGTTGGATTGAAATGACTCAAACCTAACAGCAATTCACTTCTCTCAAGACAGTTTTGAATTATTGTTTGGCCCAACTCAACGCTAGAGCCACCAGCGTCACAGTGGGAATTCACATAGAGAAGTAAATACTTGGGGACATTCCTAGTGCTGGAGCAATGAACGTCTTTCACGGCCAAGTCTTAAAGAACTGTCGAGTCATGTGTCTAACTGTTCTGGTCTCCAGCTAGCCTGTCACGGGTGGAGAAAGAAAAGTGATCTCAAAGATTACAGACGATGCAAACCAGAGACCCATCCACACGCTGGCTGGAGTTGCACTGGGTCACACAGATAATAGGATATTGTTACAAACTTCTCATTTTTATACGGCTTTCCTGGCAATTTTAGAAAATTGTTCTACCTGGGTATGTTTTCTAAAGTATTTGATTATACGTTTGTCATTTTTTTTCTAAAGTTAAAAATTTTCATTTCCTAAACTTACCAAACAATTCTTGATCTCTAAATTGGTTTCATGTATCCTGAATTAAAACACACATACATACCACACACACCCTACGCCCATACCCACACATACCACAGACCTACACACACACACACACACACACACATACACACACACACACACACACACATACACACACACACACACACACACACACACACACACACCATCCTAGATAAACTGAAGCCAAAGGGCCAGAGGCAGAACACAGAACAGCGAAGGGCAAACATTCTAACGCTTCAAGAACTGATGTTCAAATATTTTCTTCCCCCTGCTCCCTGAAAAATTAATAAACAGACAATCCCCAAACTTCAAACCATAACACCCTGCCTGGGAAGCGCACCTTCCTTCTGGGTGGCTTACAGGGGGCGGACTGGAAAATGCTGTATCAACAGATCTTTTCAAGTCTGTTTTTCTGCTGAAAATTGATCAACAGCCCTCCAGTCATGCACGGCCTGGTAAATGAATGAGAATTAAGAAGTTAAATCTGTCTTTAAAAAGTATGTGTGTGTGTGTGAGGGGGTGCACTTAATCATAGATACCCAAGGAGATAAGAAGAGTGTGCGATCCCCTGCAGCTGGAGTTGTAGGTAGGTAGTTGTGAGCACTCATTGTGGGTGCTGGGAATTGAACTTGGGGTCTTCTGTAGGAGCTCTATGCATTCGTAAGCACCGACTCATCTCTTCAAGAACATTTTTATTAGAATAGTGAGACAGGGCTATGGTTAAATGTATAACTTAGCAGAAAACTGTAAGATGAAAACCCTCCTCCATCTCCACAAACTGGAGTTATCTGGCAAAGATAGGTGTTTTCTTCTTGTCCAGACACCATGAAAACGAGTGTGCAGATCCTTCAGAAACAAAAACAAAGTACAGTTAGATTCACCACATGAGCCTGCCGTAACACTCCGGGATATATGCCAGGGAGTTTAAGTAGACATACCACAGAGACGCGGACACACAAACCGTCACTGTAGCGCTATAGTCACAGAATAGCTCTAGATCAACAAGGAGGGGACAGAGCAAACAGCACAACCGCAGTGGAGATCGAAGCCATCATTTGCAAGAAAATGGGTGCAGCTAGAGATGATCACATCCAGCAAACTAAGCCAGTGAGAGGAACGCACATACATATTTTTCTTTCTAATCTGTTTCTTTGATTTTATATAGACAGAAACTCATTTTTGATATTATTTAATATATATTTTATTTATATACTTCATATATATTAAGCTAGAAACAAAACTGCTTAAGAGGATGGGGACTCACGGGAGGGTGGGGTGATTAGAGGAAGGACAGAAAGGTGTGAGAGGGTGATGCAAACATGCTCAAGATATAACGTGTACTTATATGGGTGCGGTACTGTGTAGAGTGGGCATATACAATGAAAATAAATACGAGCGCTAAAAAGAAAACAGAAATGTATATATTCAAAAGGTGGCTTCAGAGGGTTGGTGGTAGAATGGCCGCAAATATAAACACGCACGCTCTTCAGTCTCCTTTTATCCAGGATGTAGTCAGGTGTGAGTGCCTGGGCCAAACTCTCCCGGCACCCCTTATATACGTGTGAGTGCTCCTGTGTCTTAAACCCTGCCTGAGATGGTCACAAGAGCAAATGCTGAAGTCACAAGCTCTGTGCCTCTGGGTCCCTTACCTAATGGCTAGACCTACACAGTGGCCACTGCTACCTCACAGGCTTGTGGGAGGTTGTGTTCACATATCAAAGTGTGCAAGCAGTGCTTGGATGAGGTGGGGGTGGTCACCACAGTTAGGTCTGCCTGCTCTGATGTATCATGATTGCCTTTGAGAGTATATGGTCTCCACTGGGCAGCAGCTCCCTCAGTCCACACAGACATACGGTTGAATGTGGCAGAGGAAATGAGGGCATACATTTTTCCCCAAGCTGTTTCTCCCCCAGCCCCGAAAGCACTGGTGTTTCATAGGTGTAAGCCCCTTTCCCCAAAGCTTTCCCGCTGCTGGCTCGGTCCCTCCTGAGCTTGGGGTGGGGGTGCGGTGGAGTGGAGGGGGCAGATATGAGCTGCTTCGGACTGAGGAGTTTAAATTCGGGTGGCACGGTATTTTCAGAGTCTTCCAACACAAAAAGAAAGACTTGGCTTTGGAAGGGATCGCGACTGGCCAGCTGATCTGTTAAACAACATGCCAAATGCTGGGGAAATAACGACGAGGAGAAAATTACATTCGCACTTCTTTATTGGTGCCATTAACAGTGTTTTGTCATCCAAATGAGGAAGCCAGGGCCATCTCCCCAAAAGCACCACACCGCACGACCACCTGGAGCCTTGTCTAACCCTTCACCCCCGTGTCCCAGCATCTCTGGCTCTGTTCCTGGGGGGGGGGGGGGGCAAAGGGGGACAGAGGTGGGCTCTGACGTGGAAGCCAAAGGGAAAAGGCACTTTCCATAAGAGCCCCTCATTTGCATAGCAGCGCCCTCAGCCACCAGCGAGCTGCCCCTCCCACTCTGCTGTGGAGGTCAGAAGACCCTTCCGGGGGCTGGGAGGCAGCCCCACCCACTTAGTCACCAGCCCTCTTTTGTGTGAGATGCCTTGCTGCTGAAACCGGAAGGGCGGCCTTCACCTCCCTCCTGCTCTTCCTAACACAAGGCCTCTTCTCTCCTGTTGTGGGAGCAGACAGCAGTCTGCCTTCTCACCCCTTGTCCTCCGAATCTCAGTACCAACCTTTCTCTTTCCTTCCCTCTCTCTAGGCCAAGCTAGGATTTCCTTTTGTTTCAACAGCGCATGGAGACTTTATTTCCAAGAAAGGGACAAAGGCTCTGGTAAACTAGAAGCTGAACTGTCGCCAAGGTTAGAAGCCTATTGACCTAGCGCATCCATAGGAAAGCCCATCTGAGTCCTCTGCTGCTTCTTCACAGTTCCTGTCCCTCTCTTATTTGTCATTTCTGGTGTATTTATGTTACATGTTCAAAAATGTTTGTGGCCATTCCTTATCAGCCCTTTCTCTTTCGGGACAGGGAGGAGGGAGCTCAGGCGCGCGGGGCGGGGTGCACAACGATATTCTAAACTAACCCCAATGACATCTATTTTATGTACAGGATTTGACTTTGGCAAGAAAATATGTTCTGAGAGGAAGAAAAAAAAAAAAAAACAGTGTTGGGCTCTGGATTGCTTCTTTAGCCCAGGTCCAAAGCAGAAGGAACAGGACAAAAGTTGAAGCCGCCACAGTGTGAGCAGCAGTGACCCCTCTTGGTAGGATGGGGGTCATTTGTTACTGCGGTGTAACTTAGCAGAGACTGCCTGATCCCAGCATGCTGTTCCAGCTCTCCAGGAGACTGTTCTCCTTGTCAAGTCAGGGTATTTGTTTCATTTCTTGCTCTTTACTCAGCTTCTAGCAAATGAATTGGAGGATTGAGCCACTCAACAAATATTTATTGAATCAATATATCTTGAAAGGGGCAGGAGCCAGTATTTGAAGGCTACCTGTTCACTGTTGATTAACTCTCTGTAAAGCCACTGTATTCTTCCCCTCCGCCCCACAACAGACTTCCCGTGTGCACTTCTTTTTCTCCCAGGGGACCCATAACTTTGTTATTCCTTTTAATGTGTATTCAGTAACTGTGTAAGGTTTTGTTCCTAGGAGGAAAAAAACCCCTTTTATAACTATTTAGTTTCCACGGGGGAGGGGACAATACAAAGAATTCTCTTAAATAAAGAATTCTTTCTGATAATGGATTGCTTGTCCCCAGATATCTACTATGGAACTGAGAAGATCCTGTTGCCTCTGTGAGCATGTCTTTTCCCAGAGGCTGAAATCAGGCACACACATTGAAGAAAGGGATGACCGGATACATCCTGAAAACATAATGGACTGGCTTTCTCTGATTCAGAAGTTGGTGGGTTTATTCCCCCTGTGCATTTATTCCTAACCCCACACTGTAGATACACCTTCCCCACCCTGGTGAAAGATTCTGAATCACAGAGGTATAAGGCGAGTGTAGACCGGTCAACCCGTTCCTTCCCTTTTTAGAGGCTCCTGGTTGGACTTTGTCTTTGTGAAGGGGAACAGAGACAATACCCTAATATATCGGTGTCCCCAGCTCTTAGTCTAGTCCTCAGAGACTGGGCTGTTTTGTAGGGATTGATGAGACTGTGGCGTCGTAAGGGCCATCTAAGGTGCCTTCCTTGCAGACTTCAGGGAATCTAAATGAAATGGAGGCTGAATGCAGCACCAGCAGAGCTGCCTCCCAGCTCCCTCTTCCCAAATGCTGGCATTCGGCTGGAAAAGCCACTGCTGGAGTAGGCCAAGGGACAGAGAGGAGCACATTCCAGGGCTGGCTTCAGGGTTCCACGTGATTCTGCACGCGGACCTTTATTGTCCTGAACCAGCTTTCGTCCGAGACCTTTCCTAACTGCTACCCCATGACCTTTCTTTGAAACAAGCCAGATCTGGAAAGACTTTGCTCCTCCCTCCCAACTTCCTGCCCAGTCTTTAGAGTTATATGTGCACTATACGCACACTAGGCCAATTAGCTGTGTAATTGTTCCTGAATAAAAGATAATACCTAATTAGAGATTGTCTGGGTTCACACCAGGGCAATTAGCCCCCAAATGGAATAACTGCGCTAGGGTGAGCACGGCATAATTGTTTTGAGCTCAGCCCTCCCTCTCTGCCTACACCAGGAGGAGCCTGCTGGAGGATGAGCCCCCCTCTTCCTCCTCTTCCTCAGTGGTTTTCCATGTGGTTTGCCATCCTCTTCACCAGTGGCTCCTGTGCCACAGCATCTCTATGTCCCGCTGCCAGCCACCCCCAAGACCTCGCCGTGCAGCTTTTATACATTTGGCGGTAATCTCTGTTCATAAAGGACCGAATAAAATCATCGCCCCAGGGCTGGGGGTCAGCTCTGTTGGTGTGGCGCCTATCATGAATATTTGAAGGCTTGTGTTTGATCTCCAGAACCCATATTAAAAAAACAAAACCACTGTGATGTGGTGGTCCCCACTTGTAATCCTAGTGCAGGGAGGTGGGCACCGGAAGACCCCCAGGGGTCCCTGGGCAGCCAGTCTGTTCTAATCTGTGAATTGGGGGCCTGTAGGAGATGTTAGCTATCTCAGAAAACAAGGTAGAGGGCACCTGAGAAATGGCACCTGAGGCGACCTCAGGCCTGCACACACTGAAGAACACAATGAAACCGAAAATCACGAACCACCCAGAAATGCTTCCGGCAGCTGCTTTCTCCATCATCAGATAGCAGCTTCTGCTTTCTATTCTCTCTGGAACCTAGGGATGGAAAGGGAAGAGGGGGTTGCTAACACCAAAATGTGTCACAAGCCATTTCCCCCCTAAAATTACAGGAACCATCACCCTAGGGAGTCTGCAGAGAACCCCACACCCATAATTATGTTCTATTGAAAAAACCTGCCCCTCACCCAATTAACTGTTAATCTGTTAGCAGAACCCTCCTCACATTCCAGCTATCCAGGGAACCAGGTGTGGCAACTTGTGACCTCCTGGCCTACGTGACCTGGAACAGGCGGCAAGAATCCAGTTTCCCTACTCTTCAGGGACTATATAAGCAGCAACCATGACCCTAATAAAGGGAGGCTTTGACAAATCTGCTTAGCCTCCTTCTTCTGTCTTAGCTCATTCCCTTCCAGGTAGCGCCCCTCCGTGACCCTGGAATAACTGATTGCAGAGTGGGTTACAAACCCCTAGACTGAGTAACCCACCCAACGCAATCGACAAAAATGTGCGTACTTAGATGACTTCCGGCGCCCCCAGTACCCCCAAACAAGCTGCACTTCACGGAACATGAATGGAGCAAGCGGTGAGAATTGTCTGCCTCCACGTTTGTTAAGTGATTGTGCATATTTAAACTTGAGCATATCTTTACAGTTTGAGGTAATTGGCCTATTTTAAATAACTGGCAATGCACAGACGCTATGGTGTTCTGTCTTCCTTCCTTCCACTGCTCAGTGTTTCCTGGCGTGCGCTCAGTCCCAAGACACCCAGCCACAGGGCACTGTACAATAATATATCACCTTTGGCCTCTCACAGCCTGAGCCAGAGACTCAACACTGGGCTAGCAGCAGGGATGGGGCTGTGCTTCTATGTGAGGCCCGATTCGGTGGGTAAGGGTTGGGGAGAACGGCGCCAGCAGTCCATCAGAGCGGACGGGGGTTCCGTCTCAGCTGCAGGATCATTACATGCAAACCCCCGCTCAGCCGGCATTCCCCAGCTGTGTATCCGGGTCCTGTCAGCCACAGTCGTGTCAGCTGTGAAATGGTGGCACACCTATCTCATATTGTGTGGGAAAAATGCAAAGCAGCAAACCCAATGTAAAGTATCTTGCGTTGTTTCCAGTACACAGAAATACACAGTGAATGTCGGCCGTGGCTAGTAGCAGGATTATGACCAGCCCAGGAGGATGAACCTTGCTCCTCGTGCTACCAGCTAAACATGTAAATTTGGAGAAGGTCCTCACTGCTCAAGACACTGCTGCCAGCCCAAGGAGAGAAAAACAGTCATGATAAACAGATAAATTTACAACGACAATCCATCTCGAGGACACCCCCCCCCCGGGGGGATAGCAACACACAGGTGCACAGTCCACAGACCTGGAAGCTTCCAGAACCCCGATTCAAAGCCTCAAACGTTGAGGGTCTGGGAAGCCACTGCTTTATTTATCTTTGCCTGTTTGTTTGTAACTCTCTCAGTCACACCCTGGGGGTTCTCTTGGCAAATCAGCCCAATACATCTATCCCCTTTCCTCCAGTGGTTCTTGGCGATGCTGCCAGCTCATTCCACAATTAGAGAAAGGTTACTCATTCTGTTAGCCACTTTCCAGGGTAAAATACGAGGCTGTGGGACTTAGTCTTCGACAGCAGGCTGGTCTTGGGTGAGGGATATAAAAACTAGAATGAAACACATTAAAGCCACTCCCTTTGGTTCTTTCAGCGATCCTTGTCTACCACACCCCAGCCTCCTAATCATAGGAAATCACAAAATGAAATTCAACTAACGTGAAGATTGTGGGAAAGTTTGATGAAGAACATAGTCCCAAGGGCACCATGAAGCCCAGCATGTCACGGCATGTGGCGTGGGAAAGATTGCCTGCTTTCCAGGGCATGGCCACACCCCAAGTCAGGGTAAAACCACGGAGACAGTCCTTAACTCTAGCTGAGAACCTTCTGGCTTGTGCTTGTCCCTCAAGAGCTCAAGGTCTAACGCTGACATCAAGTAGGAGGACAGTCATGGCTGCCTTCTGCTGCAGCAGTCTTGGGCTGGCTGTGGGAAGGGGCATACTGCTCGGTGCCGTTCTGACTGTAGGGTATTTGTGTTGGGTCCCTGACATGTGAAGAAAGACCGACCAGTGGGGATGCTGCAGACTTGAGAAAGATGCACTCTGGAGTTCTGACCCTGAGCCAATCAGCCTAGTGCCTCTGGATGGGGGTGAGGTCACAGACATTTTTGATGAGGGACCCCAGTGGGAGGTTGCGGCATTTGCAATCAGTGGTCTTGGGATTTGCTTCTGGTCAACCACAAAAAGACCTCGGATCTCCTCCCAGCATTTGGGCATGGCCACAGGACCAGCTCTGGACACTGGTCTCAGAGCAAAAGAAACAGGTCTTCTCTGGGCTGTTTGATTGTTGACACGATATCATCTCCTTTCTCCCCTGACATGTTGTTTACGTCTTTGTCCCTGATGGCATCATTTCGAGGTGACTTCTACTCTAGCGTGTCTTACTGAGTCACTGAGATCCACAGTGGGTTTTCTTTTATGAAATTTATGTCTTTGTTGTGCTAATCTTTAAAAATTCTACCTCAACTTCTTTCTCTTCATAAGGCCATACTCATATAACCTGCCCCACAAGAAACTTGTAAGGATTAAATGATGTGTATACAAGTCTTGTAATAAAGTTACTCAGCATTAAGGCATTGCTATTCTGTTTTGGTTCTGTGATGTATTCTATTATGATTACTGTTACCCTAAACCACTCCACTCCACAGTCATATTCAGCCGGCACTGCTGTGTGCTATCACTACATCCAACAACACCCCAAACCCCACCTCATGGGAGCCATAATCCACAATGCAATGGTAGCTGAAGGCCAGAACCTTTGTATATAGTTAGATTAACATGAAGTTATATGGGTGGGGCCCTTGTGATAGATGTAGTCCCCTCATCAGGAGAGGATCTTTACCTCCCATCTTCCCTCCTTCTTTCCTCCCTTCCTTCTCAGACATAGTGAAAAAAGCAGCCCCCTGCCCGTGAGGACCACAATTCTAACAGAAGCAAGACAAGACGGCACTTTGGTCATGGACTTCCAAGAATCCAGAATCGTGAGGAGTAATTTCTATTCTTTCAGTTCCTCAGATGTCATTTGTGATTCTAGAAGAGACTCACACACTGGCCCTTCCTCAGCCTTCCTAGCATTGACTCTGTTCCTAGGTAGTAATAATTATATTCTATTTGAATTGGGAGGTTATTTGCTAATATTTTGTATCAATTTTTGGACCACTTAAAGAAGTAAAGAGTGGCCAAACATATTCTCTCTGAGCGCGCTCATATTTCTGTAAGAATGGGCATTCAATAACCAAGGAGGAGGGGAAAAACCAACCATGGATCACTCCAAAGAAGAGCAAACCTGAGAGAGGAGGAGAAAAAGACTCAAAAAATCCTGAACCATAAAATCAATGATTGTTAGAGCCACAGAGGAGAAAATCCCTGAGACAAGACCAAGCAGCCTCATTGTGTACTGATTTGGAATGTGATTCCCTTTGGAGATAAAGATTGAGGAAGAGCCAGAGGATGTGGGAAGGACCATCCTCTTAAGGGCCCTTGCACTGCCCATCCTATACAAGCAGGTACTGAGAGAGATGAGCCTCAGTATACAGAACAGCCTATGACTACATCCTGTGGCTCCATAGAATTGATCTTTAAAACAACCACAGACGTGTGTTATATGAAGAGGATGAATAGTTGTTTATTACTAGCAAGAGAAATGACGTTCACATGGCACGTAAACCAGAGACGTACCTAAGGAAGTCAGAGCTGTGGAGGACGAGGAGGCAAAGGGAATTAGTCAGGAAAGGGGTGCATTAAGGGGTTAGCGTTAGAATGAACAACTCAATATAGAAAGCACTACTACAGTACCTGGCACGTGGTTGAGGGCATACAGTTTTCAATCAGCTTTAGGTTTTGATCTAATCTTTCTGGGTTCTGTCTCCTAGGCACAAGAGCGGCCTTCCTGGCTGCAGTTCCTCAAGGCTGCCCTGAGGTTTAGATGAGGCCACTGTATTGTGGAACTCTTCTGTCTATGGAGTTCTGCTCAAAGCCGACATTCAATGCACGTAGGTCTTCTTTAACCTTCAAATCTAGGGAACGAACGCTTCATTTAGCAAACGCGGGAACCGGTTTAAACCCCATCCCGCCGAGTTATTGTCTATTTCAGCAGCTTTTTTCCTCGCCCATCATCCCACAAGCTCCAAAGGTGAGTTACACACCGAATGGCCTACCGTTGTTTGGTGCAGACCCATGGCACATACCAATGGGCACACGATACATCCTCACAACTATATCTGAAGAACTGACTGGGTTTTTATGCTCAGCCCTGCGCGTCAGTGCACATCGTCCAAGTAGAATCTTACATCCTACACGAAAGGCTCAGCAACGTGGACACTGCATGAGGCTGACAATTTTTCTCTTTCTGCATAAAAATTCTACGTATAGAAAAAAATCACTAAGCAAGGCTGCAGCTGGCTGTCACCTCATGTCGACGCGTGCAAGCACAGAACCCCGTGTGATGGGCAGAGTTCTTGAGGTGTGCCATGTTGCAGCCTGTCAGATGGAACATATTAGGGGGGAGACATTAGCCCAAAGCTTGAAAGTTACAGGTAGGTATTTCTTTTTCTGAGCAAAAACTCAAGATTTCAGAAGTATGTAGCTTTAAAAAAAAACAGATAAACAATTCTTTGCTTTCAGAGTCTTAACTCAAGTTGAGACTGATGGTAACAGGAAAAACTTTGGGTTATTCCATCATTTCCTCTGCCGTTATTTCTATTGTCCTGGGCAATAAATTCCCGTGTTTGATCAAATAATGACAGATGCCATGCTGTCCCGTGCAGGTGTCCCCAGCTTATCCATAATGATTTTCCTCCAGTCAGCTCCTTTCTTAGAGGTTGGCTGCATCTGGTTTCAATGGTACTATAAACAATCATCATTGCATTGTAAAACTGGAAACTCTCCACTAAAATAGTGTTTTGATCTGGGTTGCCATAGTAATAAGTGTATGCTCCCCTCTTTGGAGGCCTTGTTATATGAAGTATCTGTGATTTGCTCAGAATGGCCCCAGTTCATCTGTCAAAATGGGTTTTTCCTTTTTTAAAATAATGATCTAGAAAACCCCTCTGCGGCTACAAATATTTTACAGCCGTAACGAGAAGCATTGGCGTCGTCAAGCTTTATAAATCTATGCCATTATTACATTAGAATAAATCATGTTGCTTAGGAATATCAGTGGAACCTTGTAAGCATAGTTTTAGATTCACTGTTGAACCTGGGTGTGGCAGTTTCTAATGGAGAGAGTATTATTAAGTGTGACTTCAGAAATGAATCCCACGTCAGTTTGCTGTAGAGAGACCCTAGAGCAAAAAATATGGAAATTACTTCTGATTTGTACCAAAACGCTGCAAACAGCTATCCATGTTCAAACTTAGTTACAATTAGCATGCGGTAAACCATGGTGTGCCAGGACGTGACACCGGACATTCCACTCACGTTTGCATCCAAGTCGTTCCTTGGTTGGAGAAAGAGAGAAGTCCTGCACACTTATCAGTGTCGCCAGGAAAAAGAAATAATGATGGCATATCATTTAGAATAAAATGTTCCAGTCAGTTCCAGTAAATGGTGCAAGAGCTAGGATTGTTTGTTCCCCTATGGGTACAAGAATAAACAGATATTATATCAACAAACCAGCAATAGAATCCACAAAAAGGTGCGAGATCATTTTCCATCTAAGACAAACGGCTAAGTTGGTTTCTTTTCTGTAAGTCACTACCAGCTACAGGCTTGTTGTGTGTAATTCACTGCTGGCTACTGCCTCGTAATATCTGATGTGGGAATATTAACGGCATCAGCGGGTAAGAGAACAGGAAGTATCCATCTGTATCTGATGAATTCTAATTAAAGCGTAATTACCGCGCAAGGAGTGAGCTGCCAACTTTACTCCCTCTCCCCAAGCACAAACCACACAAAGGGAGCCCCGAGTCTTCTGCCGCTTCTCCCCTGCTGCACAGCCAGGACAGCAGGCAGCAGCCGCACACACATTTCTCTGATTTTTCAGGTGACTTAGTCTTAAACAACCACAGCCCCTGAAGACGTGCAGGGGCAAGAGGTTGTACACATCTTCTGTTATAATTGACCTGGGCTTTGAGATTTCTCTGTCATGATGGATCCCAGAATGGTGCATGATGGGAAGACCCTTGTTATTCCTCTACCAGCCGAGCCAAGCGGACAAGATCAAGTAGGCCTGGGACTTGGGAAAAAAGGGAAGAAATATTGACAGATAAGTAACCACTCCAGGAAATGACAGACAGCTAGAGCTGTGTTGGTCCCCTCAGGACTCGGTGGTAATCCTTTAACCTCATGCTCAAATTCAGTACTCTTTCGAAGAGATGGAAGAGAAGAAGGGAAAAGCAAATTGCTTAATCAAAGCCCTTAATATGTGGCCAGGATTAGTAACTAGACTGGCAGTACAGATGCCTTCATAAGAAGGCATTGGCACTAATGAAGTCGTATCTGTAGGCTTGAGAAGACTGTCTCAGCCGGCAAAGACATTTCCTGTGGGAGAAATCCAGGCATTCCAAACTATCTTCCTAACCACTAGGAATCTTCCCCTCAGCTGCCAAAATACAGCCTGTCTGCCTCTGGCTGGTCAAGCTTCCCTTTTGCCATCTTATAGAAAATAGTCTTTATCGAAGAGGCAACGTAACAGGTGTCAATTGAGTTTCCATCGAAATAAAAGAAGAATGGGCTCTGGCGTGAGTCATTTGTTGCCAAGGGCGCTGGAAGATGTCATGTTCTTCTTCAGAGAGGAGGAGCTAACAGATGAGAGTGGCTTGCTCGCTCTTTTCGTCTGGCATCCTTGAAGGAAACCATGCAGGCTCCGCTCCGAGTTTGTTGTTGTTGTTGTTGCTATCTTGAGAAGTGGGGGGAAGTACACAGTAGTTACCCCATTCTAACACAGGGTATTCTGAGGTCCTGATGAGGGATTTGTTATTCTGGTTACCACTGTTGTAGGGTAGCAGTGAAGGCACTATTGTTCAGTCATTCTTATTATCTCCTGTCACCCTGTCCCCACCCCCAAGGCATTATCAATCTACCAGGAACACACAGTGAATACTTGATCAAATCTGTAACAGGCTGGCCCTTGTTGAGCCCATGGAAAAATAGGTGCATAGTGCCTATAATTGTCCCTCACTTGCGTTCCTACAGTTCTGTATCAGCAATCTACTGCCATGAAATAATTTAGCAACTCAGAGCCATGTTTATTGTCTTGGTTTCTACATGTTACAAATCTGAGAGTAGCTTTCCTGGTTTGGGCTCAGGGTCTTTTTAAGGCCAAGTTATGTGTGACCTTGATTGGGACTGAACACTCTGTTAAGTTACTCACGTAGTGTTGTCCAGAGTCCCCAGTTCCTCACTGGCTGTTTGCTGGAAGCTTTGGCTCCTCATCATGTGAGCTTCTCCACCGAAGCTTGAGGCATGGCAACTGGTTTGTGCCAGATTGAGTGAGCAAAAACCTTGGATCCTCTTACTTCTCTTTTCAAACCTTGGATCCTCTTACTTCTCTTTTCAAAGTGCTGAGACTGTAGGTGTGCACGATTTCTTTCCAAGTTCTCCTTTTACCTGAAGGTAAAGCATAGTTACAGTTTTCCAGGTTAGTGTCTTCCAGTCCACAGTGCCTTCAAGATCAAATGTAGCAGCATCGAACAGTGTGTGTGCAGCTGGGATACTAAGACACTGCAGGACACACGCATGGTTGACTTTCCCTCACAGACCAACTCCTCTTCTTGTATTCTGGAAACAGCACTGTCTACACTGCTAATTAGGCCAAAAGCACCAGCCTTGCCCTCGATTCCCACCCCCCTTCTCCAGAACCAGCCCATCATTGAATCTAGATAGCTCCTAACACACCTCACATCCCACAACCTCACTATCCTTGCCAGGTGTGGTTGTTTGAAGGAGATCTGCTCTCATAAGCTCATACATTTGCCTAGTCATCAGGGAGTGGCACTGCTTGAGAAGGATTAGGAGGCGTGGCCTTGTTGGAGTGTGTCACTGGGGGTGGGCTTTGAGGTTACAGGAGCCCAACCAAAGCCCAGTGTCACTCTCTTCCTGCTTGAAATTCCTTGGGATCTACATGTGGAATTCTCAGCTCCTTCTCCAGCACCATGTCTGCCAGCATGCTGCCATACTTCCCACCATGGTGACAATGGACCAACCCTCTGAAACTATAAGCAAGCCCCAATTAAAAGCTTTCTTTTGTGACAGTTGCCATGGTCACGGTATGTCTTCACAGCAGTTGGACACTAACGAAGACACAAGGTACAGCACTCTGGGCTGGGAGGCTCCATCCATCCCCTGCTTCTGCTCTTGTTCCTGTCTTAACAATGCGCCCAGAGTGACATAAATTAAACGACTTCACAACGCTCACTTCCCTCTACTGTCCCCATCATCAATCACACTTCGCAAACACTCTAAACTCCTCATCCTGTCTCTAGCATCCTTGCCGACATGCCTCTGGCGATCTCGCCTTCAGACTCCCCTACCCTCTCTTATCAAGGCCTGCGTCTGGTTCTCACGGCACCAGACGTGGTAGGAGTCTCTTCTATGGGATCTTTGTCTTGGACACCATTCACACTCATGTCTGCACATTCTTTAGTTCCACAGCTCAGCTTTAGGGGAGATTTCTGGCACAGTTAGCAGTCAGATCTTACTCTCTGTGTAACCTTTTCAACTTATCTCTCTCATCTTTACCTTTTCTCCTCTTTCTTGCTGTCTTGTCTGTCTTCCCCGACAGAATACAGTGTCTCCTTGTTAACTGGTAAGTCTCTAGCACCTCCGATGAAGCCTGCTGCATGGAAAATGTCTAATGAACATTTATTGAATAAATGGAAGTCAATTACTGACATCCCCAGACAAGGAACTTTTCCTATCTGCAGATAGCAGGCTTTGCATATTCTGGTAATAAGCCTGGTTCTGAGATCCTGCACAGGGTACATTTGAGAACATGTGTTAAAACTAAGCATGAGAAAGAAACCAAGGCTGTCTTATGTGGATCTAATTTTTAAACGTAACTGCTAAGAAATGAGGGCAAGTTGGAAGGAGACGCTGGGATCTGGAAATTCCCCATTTGTGCTTAGCACCGTGTGTTCTGAAGGAGGCAGCTAGAACAATAGAATTTGGGTTTCACATTTAAAATTTAAGACTGTGAATGGCTGGTACTGTTGTATCTGTAAATTATACTCATAATTTGAGCCAAAGTTAATGGCACCAACTTAGAGGAAGAAATTACCCTATCCCCCACTTTTGAAATTAATATACTTAATAAGTCCAAAATAATTCCCTTGGAATCAACTTTCTATTGATAAATAGCAAAGTGTCTGTCATATTCATGCTATTTTGAGAATTTTTCCAAGAAATATCAGTTTTCTATTTCTGTGTCACTTGGATAGATAGTTGGGCACACAGACATCAAATCTGTTCTCAAGGAAATAGACACAGTTGGGATTCGAACCCTGGCTTTCCTTCCTTTCTACACTGTGAATAAGTGACTATTGGGTGCTCATCCCTAAAAGAGACATCTGCATCACCACTTCCCAGAACCAGAGGCCACACAGACCAGAGAACAGAGGGTTGGGGATGTGTGCTGTAAGTGTTGTCTACTGCGGCATCATGGCCATTGCAATTATGAACACATAGCACCTGTGGCTACCTACACATGACCTGTACACTGTAAAGATTTGTCATTCATACTGGTTTACTAAAATGCTGATTGGCCAGTAGCTAGACAGGAAATATGGGCATAGCAACTGGACTAGGAGAATTCTGGGAAGAGAAAAGGAAGCAGTACAGTTGCAACCCAGATACAGAGGAAGCAAGATGAAAATGCCTCAGTGAGAAAAGGTATCAAGCCACATGGCTAAACATAGACAAGAATTATGGGTGAATTTAAGTAGTAAGAGCTACTTAGTAATAAGCCTGAGCTTATGGGCCAAGTCGTCTATAATTAATATAGTTTCTGTGTGATTATTTGGATCTGGGCATCTGGGAAACAAAAGCACAGGCTCTGTCTATGCCAATACATTGTGTGCATACATAAAACACCAACATTTTCAAAATATTATCATTGCAAACTTCTTGTTTTGCTTCCTGATGCAGATACCAACCTCTGAGGTTGTCTGGTCCCTAGACTGCAAACACAAGAAACTGCCTGCAAGGACAAATGGCAACTAGAAACTTTTGAACACATAGAGATCAGGCTTCTGTGCAAAATCTTCCCCAGGTTTCCGTCCCAGTGGCTGAGCAGCTTCCTGAGGTGACATTTCTAGATCTGAAGTACATTATTAGAACACCTACACCTCTGACCCTCAGAGATCAGTGAGGGTCTGCTTGCACAGAAAAAAATTAGATCTTTTTTCTTTTATTTGTTTTATTTCATAGCTTCCTTTTATCCTTTTCTTTATCTTTAAAAAAACTATCTTTTCTTATTTTACATACCAACCTCCTCCTGTTGCCTCCACCTTCCCCCCATCCCACCCCACTCCACCCTATCCACTCCTCAGAGAAGGTAAGGCTTCCCATGGGGAGTCAACAAAGTCCAACACATCACTTTGAGGCAGGATCAAGGCCCTCCCGGTTATATCTAGGCTGAGCAAGGCATCCCTACAAAGAGAATGGGTTCCAAAAAGCCAGATTAAACAGTTTGGATAAATCCTGGCCCCACTGCCAGTGGCCCTGCAGTCTGTCTCAGCCATACAACTATTACCCACATTCCAAGGGCGTAGCTTGGTCTTATGCTGGTTCCTTTGCTTTCAGAATGGAGTTGGTGAGTTCCCATTAGCTCAGGTAAACTGTTCCAGTGAGTGTCCCCATCATGGCCTTGACCTCTTTGCTCATATTCTCACTCCTCCCACTCTTCGACTGGACTTTGGGGGCTCAGTGCTGTGCTCTGCTGTGGATATTCCCATCGGTTGCTGGATGAAGATTCTAGAAAGACATTTAAGATATTCATCACTCTGACTACAGGGCAAGGCCAGTTCAGGCACCCTCTCCTCTATGGCTTAGGGTCTCCTCTATTGCTTAGAGTCTTAAATGAGGTTCACAGCTAAGAGAAATAATTCTGACAGCAGAAGAGGTATGACCCTATCAATATATTAGGGTGCACTGATACAGTAGAGGCACACAGACAAATTAAAACCATGCCAGGGAAAGTAGTCTAGGAATTTATTGGACGCACCAAGGAAAAGAAGGTGTAATTTGTTCACCTGAACCCATTAAGGAGGTGTACATTGAGAGACAGATCTTGTTAACTGTGAAAGCAAAAGAGCCCGAGTTCAAATCCCCAACATCTACATAGAGGTCATTCCTGGCCATGCATGCCTGCAATCCCAACACTGAGGGATCCAAGGAACTCACTGACCAGCCAGTCCAGTAGAAACAGGCTTCCTGTTCACTGTGAGACCCAAAAAAAAAAAAAAAAAAAAAAAAAAAAA
>NW_026067971.1:5892975-5905694 GCF_014885135.2 Alexandromys fortis | reverse complement strand
GGAGGAAGCTAAGCTGGAGCAGAAATCCTCACATCCTGGGATCAGACCTCTAATGGAGGCATGACTGTTAGGCTCAGGCATTATGCTGGTCCATCACCGGGCAGGATGAACCCAGGAAGTACCCTGGCCAGCCCAGGGTCCTATGGTTGCTCTGTCACTATGTCTCTACTCACTATGTATGTACATAGATGCAAAATATCCCTTTAAGAGACAAGCTCTGCCCACTTCTGCTCCCTTTCCTGCTGCTTTTCTGAAGAGGCAGGCTGCTCCTTGCTTCTTCTTCCTCTTTCTCCTTGTATTTCTCTACTCTCTTCCCTCCCTCACTCCCTGTATCTCAAGAAAATTCCCGCATAAGCTTTGCCTGCATGCCATGTCTGTCCCTCACTTGCCATGGGCTCTCACCTACCACGTGGCCCCCCTGGCCCGTCAAGGTCTCTATTGCGCCATTTTACAACATTGGACCCACTAAGTAAGGAAGCATGAGCACTGAAAAGTCCCTGGACCACTCAGCTCTTTTTAGAGCTTTCATTCAGGTATAAACTCAGTCAGGAAAGCAAGTTCTAGGTAGTTCATAATTCCCCATCATGTCTTAGGATATTATGGTTCCCATTTGAACTATGTGAATGCTCTTTCAAATGTTGTTTACTTGGAGTTATTTCTAGTCACACTGCTGTGGGATAATGCTCTTGTACCCGGTAAAATAAAATGATGATTGACCAGTAGCCAGGCAGAAAGTATAGACAGAGTGACCAGACTACTCCTAGGAAGTACTACTTCCTTTTTGGGGAGAGGAAAGGCAGAGAGTCAGTCACCAGCCAGATGCAAAGGAAGCAAGATGAGAATGCTGTACTGAGAAAATAGACAAGAATTATGGGTTAATTTAAACTGTAAGGGCTAGTTAGTAATAATCCTGAGCTAATAGGCCAACTAATTTATAATGAATATAAGCCTCTCTGTGTCTTGCTGGGACTGAACACCTGTGGGACAGAAACTTCTATTTACATTACAGAGTTAAAATTTTGATGTAAGAACGAAGCAATCCTACTGGTAAGATTTATAATTAGCGATCACACAGTACAAACAGAATCAAAACTAAGAGACAGATATTTTATCCACACACCCAGAAGTGCTCTCAGTAGACAGAATAACAATCCTTAGACTTCCTCAGATCTCCCAGTTGTTCTGATTGTGGCTCCAAAGGACTGCCTGCACTTTGCAGTATTTCAGCAAATCTGAGTACCTGCTTTGGAGTGCAGGTGGCATTGTAAACTTGTCCTTAGTTCTTCCCGGTACCCAGCAGGTGATTTGATATCTCTAAACCAGTGGTTCTCAGGGGTCACATATCAAATACCCTGCATATTGGATATTTGTGTTATAATTCATAAGAGTAACAGCACTATAGTTATGAAATAGCAACGAAAATAATCTTATGGTTGGGGGTCTCCACAACAGGAGGGAGTGTATTAAAGGGTTGCAGCATTCATGAGGAAGGTTGAGAACCTCCGCTCTGAGCTGTCACTTCTTCACACTGGTAGTGACAGTACTATTCCCATGGTGCATTTGAACTGCTTGGCTCTCTCCTGGCATACAGTAACTCCCAGAGAGTGGTAGCCATCTATTCTGAGATATGTGCCTCCTGGAACATGAAGAACATACCGCTTCATGATTCTCCAAGCCTGGTACCTAAACCTCTCTCCTGGGTTTTACCTCCTGGATCAGCCTCTGGTCCACCTGTAGCTTCCATAGTGGATTAGTTGGTGAGGTAACTGCCTCTTTCCATGACCTTGAAGCCCTTTCCTTTACCCTGACTGTACTTTTTTATCAGCTATATTGGTTAAGTCTCAGAAGTGAGGCATATTATCTGAAGCCAACAGAAATGACAAACGTATTCAAAGAAAAGAGTCTGCACCAAATCAGATCTTCACAGGTTTTCAAATTGCATAGACGCAAGCACGTTCCCTGTGACGGAGACACCCATAGCCACATCCCTGAAGTCACTCAGACCCTAGATACCCGCACACCATGATAGCTTGCTCATTGATGTTGCTCAGTTCGGCAAACCACAGGATCTAGCAGGAAGCGACAGACTTTAGCCTTTTTCTTTCAAGAAAGAAAGGCAACACTAGGCATCTTAGTTAGGGCCTCTATTGCTTCAATAAAACACCTTTAGCAGAAAGGAAACTGGGGAGTAAAGGGTTTATTTGGCTCACACTTCCACATTCCTGCTCATCACTGAAGGAAGCCAGGACAGGAACTCAACAGGACAGGGCCCTGGAGGAAGGTGCTGATTACTGGCTTGCTCTCCATGGCTTGCTCAGCCCACTTTTCTTGTAGAAGCCAGGACCACCAGTCCAGGAACAGTCCCATCCACAATGATCTAAGCCCTCCCCCCACTGATCACTAACTGGGAAACGCCTTACAGCTGGATCTTACGGAGGCATTTCCTCAGTGGAGGCTCCTTCCTCTCTGATGACTCCAGCTTGGGTCAAGTTGGCACAAAACCATCCAGTACAACTGACCCCTTGTCAACTTGACACACAAATGCATTGCTATTAAGTCACAACCCTTCCTTTCTTATTCATCCTCAAGATCGCACATTAATAACAAATAACTTTAAAAGTCCCACAATATTTACAAACTCAAACACCTTAAAATTTCAGTCCCTTTAAAAAAGCCAATTTCTTTTTAAATCCAAAGCCTTTTAAAATTCAAAGTTTCTCAATTGTGGGCTCTAATAAAATAAAAAAAATAAACCAAATACTTTCTTACTTCAAGAGGCAAAATCATGGCACAGTTACAACCATATCAAAGCAAAATCAAACTCCAACCACCCAACGTCTGGGATTTACTCACAATCATCCGGGTCCTTCCAAAGGGCTGGGCTCACTTCTCTAGCTCCACCCACTCAGCACACAGCTTGTCCTCTAGGCCCAGGGTGCTCCATTCCACTGCTGCTGTTCTTGGTGGCCACACCATGGTGCTGGCATCTCCGAAATGCTGGGGTCCCTGCTGCAGCTGGGTTGCACTTTCACCAACAGCCTCTCCTCTTCATGGTGCCAGGCCTCAGCTTCTTGGCATGACCCCTCAGTCCTGGGCCTCCAACTGACACAGAGGCTGAACCTTCTCCAATGGTCTCTCCTGGCCTCTCACAGTGTCAAGACTCAGCTGCTCTCCATGACCCCTTCATGCCTTTTAATCCAGTACTGGGTGACTCTTACACATTACCAAATCCGGCTGCCAGGATAGGGTATAACATTTTCTGACACGAACACAGCTTCTCTGTGCTCTCAGGAAACACTTCCCAGAAGACTTCACCTCACTTGAGACGTTGGTCTCATCCTAATCACTGCTAATTTCTTAGCTCCAGTTGCCAGCGTCAATTGTCTCGGTAACACAAAGGGTTCCCTCGATGGTGCTGGTTTTTTGTTAATCATGGCCCATTCTTCATCCCCAGCATTTCAGAATGACAGAATCATAATTCAGAATAGCAGACGGTCCTGACAGAGTCCTTCACTCTGAAAGTTCAGAAGCCAGGCCTCCATGGTCCAGACTGCTCTCCACAGTCTTATTTTTCCAGTTCCCACGGAAGACCGCGCTGAGTTCTCCACACTCAATGGCTTTTCCAGTCGTAAATTCCACAACCCCCCCAAACCAACATGGCCCATCTGTCACAGCAACACCCCGCTATGCTGGTACCAACTTGTCTTAGGGTTTCTACTGCTGCAATGAAACACCATGACCAAAAAGCAAGTTGGGGAGAACAAGGCTTATTTGGCTCACACTTCCACATTACTGTTCATGACTGAAGGAAGCCAGGAGAGGAACTCAATGGGATCCGGGGGGCAGGAGCTGATGCAGAGGCCATGGAGGGTGTTGCATACTAGGTTGCTCACTATAACTTGCTCTGCCTGCTGTCTTATAGAACCCAGAACCACCGGGCCCAGGGATGGCCCCACCCACCAAGGCTGGGCCCTTCTCATTGATCACTAAATGAGAAAATGCCTTACAGGTGGATCTCAAGGAGGCCTTTCCTCAGCTGAGGCTCCTTCCTGTCTGTAGACTCTAGCTTGCATCAAGTTGGCACAAACCAGACAGCACACTGGGCCTAAGTTTCTGCTGAATAAATCTGTGGCTGGAATATATCATTTGTTAAAGAGACCCAAGTACAAATGATATTCAAGTCCCTTTTAAACCAGAGGGAATCCATCTAGTGACTTGTACAATCTCACAACACTGAGAATCTTAACAGAACAGGTTTTCAATCCCTTGTCGTCTCCACAGACAGTGAGCAAATAGGTCACAGACTTGGTCAGGTGTCTGTGTCACTCTGAGTCCCAAGCGTCTGGATCCCGCTATCCTCATGATCTGGAGTTCTTTTCTTTCTCAAATAAAACTGTGTCTCCAGAGAAGGAGTTGAGCTTCTCGTACCCCCACACAGCTCAGTCTTTCCTCCTCCAGGTGGGGTGCAGCGGTTCCACCCTTTGAGTTTACCATTATCCTCTCTACTGAACTTCCTCCTTCAACGTCTAGCTCCACGCTGGCCTCCTCTACAAAGACAAGACATCCTGGCTCCTCACATTCCTCTGGCCTCCCCCAGGGCCCAGAGTTGGCACATCTGCACTCACTGACATCCTGCCTCCGAGCCATTTGCCGGTTGTTTCATGTCGTCGGGACCCTCTGACTGAACTCAGAGCTCTGAAAGGGCAGAGAACCTCTGTGGATGGATGTGGAAAAGAGCAAGCGCCAGGTTTGGCTAATGATTGTATAACACTGGGCACAAAGCAATCACTGGGGGGGCCTAAGACCCTTCACACAGCCCTGCAATTCTGTGAGGATCAAGGGTAGACCAGGTCATCCAAATTTCAGAAGATAGACGCCTTCTCACAGGCTCTTAGTAGTTCAGCCATCCTTCCAAATCACAACTGCACACAAAGTTTCTCTGCAGCCACCAGCTCTAGCCGAACACATCACGGATTACTTAAAGAACAATTTATTTTTAATAGAAAAATTGATCCTAGAATGAAACATGAAGTCGCTTTCTCTCCGACCCCCTTTTTTGGGCCGCAGACTAACCTTTTAAAGAATAGCATTTTTGCCCTAGAGAGGAGCATACAAGTTTAAAAGGTTATTTTCCACATTACACGTAACCCACATGCTCACCTTTCCTATCTCTTTGCTGGATCCTCGCTCAGGGTGCCTGTGGCACTACCTCCCTGAAAATACCGGCTCTATTAATGTATGATTTACTTCTCTTTGCTTGGCAAAGTACAGACTCCATACTTCAAAAGAAGACTCAAGCTTTTGTAATCCTTACTTATTCCATGAGACAAGATGGCATGGAATTTTCTCCCCTCAAACTCAGAAGAGCAAAGGAGGGGGGATGGCTGGTGAGCATAGCTCCCCTGACGCCCCATTTCTAGAGGAGCTGCTTGCTTCCTGATGTGAGTTCCCAGGGCTTTCCCCTCGCTCTCCTTAAATTGAGCACCCAGTGGTGAGTCCGTGTTTAGTGTCTGCCTCTCTCTTCCTACTGCCAGCTCTAACAAGCGCAAGTCCAGCCTTTCTAGTCTCCCACAGCCTCTCGCTGCTCATTCTATACATGCTATCCATGGCTGAGCGCCCCCAGCCTTCTGAGAGATCTCCGGTGCTGGGATTATTGGCTGCGTCAGCTCACAGCTGAGTCCCCTCAGGTGCCACACCGCTGGCTACAGCTGTTCTGTTCCGCAGGAGCTCCCATCTAGGGTGGGTATCAAGGTCTCCTTGCCTCCATTTAGGAGAGCTCTGAGCGACCCACCCCACCCCTCATCTCTGTGCCGTCGCCCGAGTCCCTTCTGAAGCCCCATTGTATATTAACTTCTCCTCCCCACCCCTGCTCTCCCTCTCACACCATTGTCCCTCCTAACAAAACATGCTGATACAAGTTTGCATTTCAGAGTGTTTCCAAAGGACCCAACCACAGGAATGGCACGCATTAATATTTGATGAAAAATGAGCGAATAAAGCATCTAACAATAAAAAATAACATTACTTTCCCGGGTGTGCCTTCCTAGGGCTGTGACTCCTGGCAGTCAGTGTGGGAAATATTGAGGTTGTTGAGCCATGTGCTAAACTCTAAGGAGTCAGAAGACCCAGGCACTCCTGGTAGTACCATGAGAGGAAGTTGAACCCACATGCAGTACAGCCGAACCCGTATTCTGTGCAGATGAAGACATCGTCTTACCAACTCCGTTTACATCAGGGATATAGAATTACAACCCTAAAACTCTTCCTAGGCAGCATCCTAGGGATTTCAACATCTTCTGAGTGGAATGCCTACAATACTTCACCCAGAACTAGATACATGACTCTAATTCCTATGTTAGCAAACACAGGAAGTCAGTAGACCTCTACAGAAGATGATTTTTAGTAAACAGAGTGATTCCATCACTTCCAGGAATAATGTGTCTCTCTTAGTAAAGAACGGGGAGACTCTTGAAACATGTTGCACACACCACACACCAGTGCACACGGCAGCCTCATCGATGCACACACCAGTGCATGTGCCAGCCTCATCAATGCACACACCACACACCAGTGCATGTGCCAGCCTCATCAATGCACACACCACACACCAGTGCATGTGCCAGCGTCATCGATGCACACACCACACACCAGTGCATGAGGCAGCCTCATCTGGGTGGACACTAATTCTGGTTGTGCCCACTGCCTTCTGAGTGCCCCTGAGAAGAGTCCAGGACCAGGTTAGAGGATTGGATGTGGGCTGCCATGTTTTCCCCATGGACAACAGCCATGGCTGGCTCCCTGCACAGGCGGCAGCCGACTCCCTGCTCTTTTGCCTTGAGTTTTTAGCTTCACTTGAGACAGCAGTTTAGAACACTGGCTCTCTGGGAATACTTACAGCCTCCATCTTTTCTCTAGTACACAGAAGTCTGCTTTGACATGATAACTCACCATCAGCAGCACACTCAATTATGGGATGTGAGTTCTTGCAAATCTGTAAGGTTTTCGGGATGTCTAGTGGTCCCCTCTTTGTCTCACGTGAACATACATGCATCTGTCATATTTACCAATAACTTCCTCATTCCTGTTTCATTTGCTGCCTCTATATACATCCTCACATGGGGATGCTGAATCAGATTCTTCTCAGAACTTGCCAATTAAGACTTGTCTCTTGAAAGTCTAATCTTTTCAGATGTTATGGAACACCCAGTTTCAACCTAGTATCTCCCCTTCTGAGCCCCCACTGTTACGTAACACAGGGCTGGTAAGGATGGGTTTCCTAAGGGCATGGGCATCTGAACTTCTCTGGCCAGTCTCACATGCTAAGCAGACTCCCCAGCCCTGGGGACCGATTCACAGACTGAAACCTACTGGGGTCTTAGACTCTCGCTACAGGAGAAGTAGGATCAACACCACCATCATGAATTATTCAGCCCCATCCTGGGCTATTCCTTAGTGAGCACTGAAATAATAGAAGCTGACAACATTGATTCGGGGTGGATTTATAGTGAAGCCAAGTTCAAGGTCAGTAAGCAAAGGCCGGCCAGGCCCGGGGGAACTTGCCCACAAGTGCACAGGTCCCCAGGGCACATCCCCACCTGGACAGCAGTACAGCAAGGCCCCATGCCCTTCAGAATGCTCCCTTCCTCCCAAGGTATGACGGAAATAAACGTTGTCCCCTCTGAAAAAAAACAAAAACCAAAATAACTTAGCTCCTGTCAAGCTAGTTCCCCAGCCGAAAGGATAGATGAGATTCTTCAAGCATTTCACAAACATCTGAATTGCCAGATAATTAACAGTTCAATAATCAAATCTCGGAACATAATTTCAGCTGCTTAGCAAAAAGGAAAGAAAGGAAGGCTTTGATACAGCTTATTTTGAATTTTGTATTAGGTTTTGACTAATTAAAAGGGAAAAAAGTATTGGCATCATATCTAATCCTCCCATTGAGCTCCCTCAACATTTATTCTGGTGTCTGTTATTGTGTAATCATTAAATATAAAATATTAAGCTGGACATTTGACTTTATTGATCACTTTATGGACTAAAGATAGGGCGAGTAATTATCTGCCCAGATGGATTCATTGACGGGGCTGTCATTCAGAGAACTTAAATTGACAGGCATTTGATTTTTCTTCCAGGGCACTGTTTGCATTCATCATTTCCTCTTAATCCCTTCTTCATCAAAATTGAATATTTATAGTTATCTTTCACTTCTGGGCTCTTCAGTCTGCAGACAGGTGCTTCCTACAGAGACTGGGTATAGGGCAGTGGACAGAGTGAGCCACTGGTCTCGAGTATTTTTTTGTTCTCATCCCCGATGATCTTTTAATAGTACTTCATCTCTTTTTTTTTCCATTCAAATATTTACACTTCCTTCCCCCTCCCAATCCTCTCCTGCTCCCCCACTTACCCTCCTTCCTCCCCTTCCCTGCTTGAGAGAGGGCAGGGAACCCTACCCTGTGGGAAGTTTAAGCCCCCCCCCCTACATCCAAGCCTAGGAAGCTGTACATGCATATAGACTAGGGTCCCAAAAAGCCAGTACATGCGGTAAAAACAAGTCCCAGTGCCTTTATCAATGGCTTCTCAGTCAGCCCCCATTGTCAGCCACAATCAGAGAGTTGGGTTTGATCACATGCTCATTCAGACCAGGTCCAGCTGGATTTGGTGAGCTCCCATTAGAACAGGCACACTGTCTCAGTAGGTGGACCAATCCCTCTCGGTCCTGACTTCCTTGCTTGTCTTCTCCCTCCTTCTGCCCATCAGCTGGATTTTGGGAGCTTAGTCCATTGCTCTGATGAGGGTCTCTGTCTCTATCTCCATCCATCACCAGATGAAGATTCTATGGTGATATTTGAGATAATCATCAGTGTGATAGTGGGGCAAGGACAGTTCAGGCACCCTCTCTTCTGCTGCCCAAGGACCTAGCTGGGGACATCCCTGTGGACATCTTGGATCCCCTCTACTTCATCTCTTTAAGCCTTAGTTTCTCCTCTTTAAAATAATCTTATTTGTTTTGAATTTTTTCTCTGAGTCTTTCTCTCCCTGGTCTCTCAACATTTACAGATCCACTCAGTTTTCAGTAGCAGCATGGTACCTCGTCAACATTTCAGGGGTCTTGAAGGGTGCCAGGGAAACCTTGAAAAGTGAGCCCAGTCCCTGCCCAGCTTCTAAAACTAAACTGTGCCAGGTGACTGTAGCAAGAAGCCACAAGAGTCTGCTAAGGGTTCTCAAGAATTCTAGGTATAAAATAGGGGTAAACCCTCACTGATAGAGAACAGTGTAAATGCCACTGCTGATCCAGCTGCCTTTATCTGGTTGTTCTGTCCAAAGTGAAGAGCAAGCTGCCTGCTCTGTCCACGCAAGAGAGTGCCAGAGCAAGAGAGTGAGATCCTCTCCCTCATCTTATAAATTGTCAAGCCTGCAGACAAGACCACACTCTAGGATTTGTAATCCCCAAAAGCTATAGGCTAAAGGGATCAAAATTTCACACTGGGTGACCCTATGAGGGTTTGTATAACTGAAGGTGGAGGGCTGTGAAGAATCTGGCAATCATGAAAGGTTTCTGATCAGTCAAAAATTCATTCAAAATCAAATTCTGGTGAATCTGGTGCCACTCCCCTGTGCTGAATTGCATGACCTCACCGAAGCCTTGGGTCAGAACATGCATGGCTCGCCCCCACCTTGTGTGGCTTGTGTCTAGCTATCCTGCCTAGATACCAACCTTATGGATTTATTAACCAATGAGAAAAATATACACAGTGTACAGAAAGATTAGTCCACAGCATTCTCCCTTTTGTCTAAGTATAAAGGAAGTAAGAATTACAGTTACAATATTCAGTCCATTTGTATTTGACAAAATTAGAGAAAATATGCTATTATCTATTTTTGTGAGTCCAACGTTTTGTGTCTACTTTATGTTTTATCATAACTAAGGAAAATTGTAACTGTAACTATCTAGTCTTCAGTTACATCAATGACCCCAGAAGGGTGAAATGTTAGCTAACAACAGGGACATCTCACTGCCTGGGCAGTCACCCAAAGTTTCTCTGTAATATTGGGGCATCCATCTTCACCCTACATGCCTAGAATGTTTGACAGACTTTTCTGTAAAGCAGGATTTTTGAAGGACTTTCACACCTTGTCTTGGCAAAGTTTGACAGTCACTTTCTTTTGTGTCCTGTTGGTCCAGTTTCAGCAGTAACTGTCAGCAGTTGAGGCAAAGGTAGTTTTCTTGCCCAGTGGCTAACTAACTTTTGCCACTAAGAAATTAAACTCCATATTGTAGACAGAAGTTTTTTCCCCGCCCAGTCCCATAGTCAGTACCAAATAAATATACAGAGGCTTATATTAATTATAAACTGTTTGGCCTATCACTCAGGCTTATTACTAACTACCTCTTACAACTTAAATTCACCCATAATTATTGTCTACGTTTAACCACATGGCTTGGTACATTTTCTCAGTAAGGCATTCTCATCTTGCTTCCTTTGCCTCTGGCTGGCGACTGCATCTCTGCCTTTCCTCTTCCCAGAATTCTCCTAGTCTGGTTGCCCTGCCTATACTTCCTGCCTGGCTACTGGCCAATCAGCATTTTAATAAGCCAATATGAGTGACAAATCTTTACAGTGTACAGTGTACAGCATTATTCCACAGCCCCATATGGAGTTTGTTCAATGCCCATTATCTCCTCTGAAGTAGATCAGTGTTGCCAGGAGCAGATATGTCCTACTGTCATGAAAATATTTAGGTTATTAAATATATAACCTAAATGCCATACTCTTTAGGTCTTTGAAATGTTAGAAGACCATCTATCTATCTATCTAAATATATCTGTGTGTGACCTTAAAAACATACCTAACATGGCTATAAGTTTGACTATTATATATGACTATTAATCTGTATTTCTCAATTAAACATTACATTTTTAAATGAGTTGCATAAGCACAATACCCCAAACAAGAGCATAAATATAACAAAATTAATTTGACATTTGTATCAATAAACCAAAATCCATAGCAATATAAAATATTTAAGATTAATAGTTGTTTTTTGGATTAAAGTAGATTCAATGATCTACTTGTTTATCCTATCATTTCTATATTCCTCTTTGCTTTTTAGAATGATATCCCTCAACCTAATCTCCTTTGTCCATCTTTTTCATGACCATTACCAATAACAATGTGTAACCAACCTCCCCCATTAAATGATAATAAATATTCATAACTCATTTTGGAAATGTAGGCATAGCCTTCTAGACTACTTCCTGTTATTTGGGGACACTGATAATCTTTGAGGAAACCTTGAGAAAATCAGGATAATTGTCAGGTCTTGGTTGTAGTATTCTGTGAGACTGCATCAACTCAGTCAACAACCTGGAAGCTGTTTTAGATGCTGGATCACCTGGGTCATCATTTTCATTGGTGTCTGGTCCCTTTGCTTTGAAATATATAAACTTTGAAAGGTAACATGCATATCTGTATTAGTACAATCGGATTGTGAAGTTTACACAAGTCAGTTAAAGATGATTTTTGTTATGTGTTTGATCAGATGATATAGATAGATGATAGATAGATAGATAGATAGATAGAGAGATAGAGAGATAGAGAGATAAAGAGATAGATAGAGATAGATCACATGCCTTGTAGTTCTTTTAGGCTTATTTTATGCTTGTAGCCAGGATTTTCAGGGGATCTTCCTCAATCAAACCTGATTTTCCTTTGTTCAGAACAAATCCGTAGCCTCTCATTTCCTTTGGAAACAAAAGTACAACCTCTGCCCCAAAGTAACATATCTTTTGACCTAAATTTTGTAGTCAAAATGTTTTTAAAATACATAGATTGGTTCAATCCAGCAGTTTCCATAATCCAACATCTTTTAGCAGCCAAAATTTCAAAGACAACACAATAACATACAGGACCCAGACTCTCTGTGTAGTTCTCATCTTTACATGGCACACACACACGCACACACATGCACACAGAGAGACACACACACTCTATTCCTTTTCTAAGGAGTTTAATATTTTAAAACTATATTTTAAATTTAAGACTGTATACATTCTTTTTCTTCTCTCTCCCAAGCCTATGCATATGTTTTAAATACACTGTGACCCATTTAGAGGCTCTTTTAGTCTGAATCTGTCCTTACTATGTATAACCTTTTCTGTCTGGGTTAACAAAAAAACATATTGTGTTACTTAGAACATGGCATACTGGCACTAGCTTGTCCCCTTAGCTTGTTGAGAGTCTAGTCTTATGGCAGAGGCACCAGCTCTGAAAGACATGTTTATTGCCCCAACTCTGGGAAGTTTCTGGGTCCACGATGCCACTGAGTAACATGCCACCTGCCACTCATAATCACCATTTAGTTGTTTAGTAGTATGACTTCTTAAAAGAGCTCCCCCGCCCCCATTTTTGCTGCTAGTACCATCCAGAAAGTCATCTCATCTCTTTTTTTTTAGTTTTTTTAAATTTATTTATTTAAGATTTCTGTCTCTTCCCCACTGCCGCCTCCCCTTTCCCTCCCCCTCCCCCAATCAAGTCCCCCTCCCTCGTCAGCCCAAAAAGCAATCAGGGTTCTCTGCCCTGTGGGAAGTCCAAGGACCACCCACCTCCATCCAGGTCTAGTAAGGTGAGCATCCACGAAACTGCCTAGGCTCCCACGAAACCAATAGGTCCAGTAGGATCAAAAACCCGTTGCCATTGTTCTTGAGGTCTCAG
>NW_026067971.1:5858997-5892794 GCF_014885135.2 Alexandromys fortis | reverse complement strand
GGGATCAACCTACCCATGGACCCAGCAATACCACTCTTGGGAATATACCCAAGAGAGGCCTTATCACACAACAAAAGTATATGCTCTACTATGTTTATAGCAGCATTGTTTGTAATAGCCAGAACCTGGAAACAACCTAGATGCCCTTCAATTGAAGAATGGATGAAGAAAGTATGGAATATATACATATTAGAGTACTACTCAGCAGTAAAAAACAAGGACTTCTTGAAGTTTGCAGGCAAATGGATGGAAATAGAAAACACCATCCTGAGTGAGGTAAGCCAGACCCAAAAAGAGGAACATGGGATGTTCTCACTCATATTTGGTTTCTAGCCATAAATAAAGGACATTGAACCTATAATTCGGGTTCTTAGAGAAGCTAAATAAGGAGAACCCAAAGAAAATCATATAGGCATCCTCCTGAATATCATCTCATCTCTTAAAGAAGTCATGCGTCTGCTTGCCACCAGCAAACAGCCTACCCAAGAAAATGCAGCTACTAAGAAGTCATGTTTGACTCCCTTCTTATGTGTCTAGAATCCCTTTTAAGATTTGTCAGGAAATTCTGGCCCCATATTCAAACACATATGTAGATAGACATGCCCTGTCCTGCCCACCAGTTCCCAAATAACCACTCAGTGGCTTGATATTACTTATAACGGCTGATGGCTCAGGCTTATTACTAGCTAACTCTTACACTTAAATTAACCCATGCTACTGGAGGTTTCTCCCCTGCCTGCCAGTTCCCAAATAAACACTCAGAGGCTTAATGTTAATTATAATTGCTTGGCCTATTTGTTCAGATTTATTATTAACTAGCTTTTATAACTTAAATTAACCCTTTTCTATTATTTTACCATGAGGCTCGTGGCTTATTATCTCACATTGTGCTTCTCCAGAGGCTGCTGGTGTCTCCCTGACTCCGCCCTTTTTCTCTCTGTCTCTCTGTTTGGATTTCCCAACTAGTTCTATTCTACCTGGCTATTGGCCATACCAGCTTCTCCATTACCAATGGTAATAAAGCATATTCACAGCATACAGAGAAATGTCTCACATCAAACCCATATTTCCTATCTATGCTCTGCCACATAGCTCATGGCTTGTTACCTCATTGTCTGTACTCCTGCTTACTCGGCAGCTGGCTGCTGTAGTGGAGGACCTAGGGTCAACTTCCAGCACCCAGGTGGAGGCTCACAACTGCCTGTACCTCTAGTTCCATGTTATCCAACACCTTCTTGTTGCCTCTATAGGTTCCAGGCACACATGTGGTAGTACACAGATATACATGCAGGCAAAATGTATTAAAATAATAAAATTAAAAAGATAAAGATTGGTTTTATTTTTATCTTTCTTTGTGTATGTGTGTGTGCATACATTCCCATGGAGACCAGAGGAGAGTGTTGTGTTCCCTGGAGCTGGAGTTACAGGTGGTTAGGAGCGTTGGGAACCCAAGCCAGGTCCTCTGGAAAAGGAGCAACTCTTAACAACCAAGGCATCTCTCCAAACAGATCTTCCAGTGTAGTTTTTAAGAACCTAAACCTTGAGCCCTCACCCAGGACAGTGATATAGTTCATAAACATAACACATTATGTACAATTTGGGGATAGCGGAAGAGTGTATGGAGGTCTCTCCATGACAGGGATGGCTCTCTAGGTTTATAGGATCAAGTTTTGTTCTGATAAATAAATTTCTATTTATTTATGATCATTTTGCTTTTATTCAATCTTCTCAGTTCAACTACTTACTAGATGTGTGGCAATAAACAAATCTCTCGATCTTTCTGATGCAGGGACAAGACCTCTTTGTAGCTGGCTGGCAGTGTTAGTGTTAGGAGCTCGTGTAAGTGAAGTTCCTGCCACACAGCCACGGGCACTCAGTCCTGGCTGATACCTGACAGGCTGGAGGCCCAGGACATCCTGCAATGACTGCAGCCTCTTCCCTACTAACTTACTGCTTGTGTTTTCTTCAGTCTGAAATCATGTACACAGATTTCTATTGTTTAAAACATGTCTGCTGTACAGCTTCTGCCAAAATGGCTTTACTCTGAACTCTGAAGTTTGCTGCATCTAAGTTCAGCCTTAGCCACATTAGCATGGCCTAGAATTTCCCATCTTAAATCTTTCCTGGGGCAGAAAATTAATCTTTCCTTAGGCAGTACCTAAAGGGTATAAGTATTGAGTGATCCAGAGATCAATTAAACACAGATTGAGCCTAAGCAAATAAACTGTCTCTCTACACAAAATGAGGCCAGTGAAGACAGAAGAACCCCAGAAGATGGAGTTAGGTTCATTCAGGCACCTGACGGAAGGAAAGGATTACTCAGGAAGCTGCTGGGATCCTGTCTGAAAACATGGTGGTGGGATGGAGACAGAAAGAAACAGATAGACAGACAGAGACACAGACAGATGGGGGAAACAGACAGAAAGAGGGAGAGGGACAGAGAGAGACAAAGACACAAGCTATAGCAGGGGGGGGGGAGGGAGGACAAGCCCTGGATCTCATCTCTTGGATACATGTGGTGTTGGCTCTCTAGAGGACCTATGCAGATGTTAGAGTCCACTTGAAAGGAGGCCGTGAAAATTGCCCCTGAACTTGCTTACCTGGTGTAGCCCATAAGAAGTTGTTATCCACCAGGACAACATGCTCCCAGATCTTTGCTTGTATCTGGAAGGCAGTTTTTGTTCTCACAAACAAGGGTCAGGCATCTTGTAGGCTCAGACCAAAGATCCTGCATCCCATAATTTGTAGGATAATCTGCCTTTAAAGAGAAAACAATCTGGCTTTGGGGCTAGAGAAACGGCTCAGCCAGTAAAGTTCTTACCTCACAAGCATGAAGACCCGAGTTCAGAAGGACAGAACTCACACAGAAAGCCGAGCATGGCAGAACCTCCTATAACCACTCATTGCCTTCTGTATCTCTGCTTGGATTTTTCACCTGGTTCTATCCTGCCTTGCCATAAGCCAAAGCAGCTTTATTTATCAACCAATGAAAGCAACACATATTCACAGTGTACAGAAAGACCATCGCACATCAGAATTATTGTTGATATTTCAATTTTCTCCAAAATGGTCCAGGCTCAATACAATCTCAGTCAAAATATTAGAAAAACTTTTCTTTCTTAGAAGTTAAGAAATATTTTTTTTCTAAAATTTTCATGGAACTATAAAGAATTGAGAATAGCCCTGAGCTGACTTCAACATGCATTATAAAGCTGTAGCAACAAGCACTGGGAAGTTGCCTGGGTTTGACCCCGAGGGCCCAGCCTCACCATAAGCATGTTAACAAGAGAGTTGGGAGGATCAGAAGAGGAGGATGGTGGCTATAGAAGAGGCCGCAGCTGCTAGGAAGGAATCCTGAGGCCGAGACACAGGTGGCACTGGGTAAAGGGAGAACAATGGGTTCCTGCCACAGCCCCGAAAACAAACCAACCTTAGGTGCCTTGAGTTAGCACCAGGACTGGGTTTTTGGACTTACAATCTTCAGAACCATAACACAATCCCATGTGTTGTTTACACCCCTAGACTTCGGATAATTTATTTTGGCAATGAGAGGGAGGTCAAAATGATTGCAAAGAGGCGTGGAAAAGGCTGTGATGATGGATGTTAGAGTCGCCAGGACCAGGAAGATAGACAGTCCCATTGGCGTTCACATGTGTCAGAATTACCGTCTCTGAGTCTATTTATTTTATTGATTGGTACATCCCAACGTACAGCTCAATAAATCATCTTAAGACAATGTATATATTTATACATAACAGGTAGATGATAGGCAGGCAGATATGGTAAAAGTACATACATGCTCCTGAAATTTTATGATAACTCTAAGTCTTTACATGAATTTAATGATTTGGGAGGGTATAATGTAAAAAGTTATTTCTATATTCCCCATAAGAATAATTAATTTACCTAGTGCATTTATCGAATATTTTACACCAATAAATCTGTTCATTCATTATAACAACAAACTATACAATGCCTAGCAATAAATCTATACAGCTAAATGTATAAGATTTTTTATGGGAAATTTATGCATCTTTACTTAAAGGTATTAAAGAAGACAAATGAATGGAGAAACGCACAGAAACAGAAAGAAATATAGTCCCCTCAAAAGTTTATTAATCAATTTTAATGTATATTGTCGATGAAAATCCTAACAGATGATGAGGGGCTCGCTACTTACAGAGACTTGCTCGGGGTTGCAGCTATTGTCAGGATGCATGACGGGGCAGATGGATGGAGCAAGGCAGAGCGACCTAAAGAGATGTGTGCACATTCGGAAAGTCACCCAGGAGAGAGGAGACGCTGCAGAGGAAACAGGTTTGATGTACTCGTCGCTGGAAAGGAAGAGCAACTGGTAATTTTTAGGGGGAAATAGAAACAAATCTTCGCACTACCACCATTTATTGAAGAGTGTATTGTGTGTGTCGTCTCTCTGTGTGTATTGTGTGTGTTTTGCATGTATGTGTGTATCTCTGCATATGTGGGCAGTGTCTCTGTGTGCGTCTGTGTGATGTGTATGTCTCTATCTCTGCTTCTGTGGGGTGTATGTCTCTCTGTGTATGTGTTGTGTTAATGTGTATGCCTATATCTCTTCCTGTGAGGAATGTGTCTCTCTAATGTGTTGTGAGTGTTACATACATTGTCTCGTGTGTATATTGTGTGTGTCTGTGTGTGCCACTGTGTATATGTGTTGTGTGTATCTCTGCGTATATGGGGTGTGTACCTCTCTGTGTATATTACGTGTGTGTTGTGTTGTATGTGAATGTCTGTGTATGTCTATGTTTGTCTATGTACATGCAGAAATGCATCCTATGCGCGTGCGCACACACACACACACACATATGCAAACTGGGCTTTTTGCTGTGGATCCACAAATGAGTAGAAAGTCATTTTCGAGCCAGTCAAATAGCTCAATTCAGTGAGTTAAAGAGACTGCAGCGCAAGCCTGACGGCCTGAGCTTCATCTCCAGGACCCACCATGGCAGGAGAAAACCAACTCTCCAGCACTGTTCTCTGACCTCCATGCACCTGTACACACACACACACACACACACACACACACACACACACACACACCACACACACACCATACATACCCATCCACACTAATAATATAATAATAAATAATATGTATTTTAAAGCCATTTCAGCAAGAAACATGCAGATTGGGGCCCTATGAACAGTGTGGAGGTTTGAGTAGAGGGGTCCCTATAGGCTCATATATTTGGTTTGTCATTGGGGAGTTGACAGGGATTAGGGGGTGTGGCCTTGTTGGAGTAGATGTGACCTTGTTGGGAGAAGTGTGTCCCTGGAGGTTGCTTTAGGGGTTCAAATGCTCAATCCAACCAGGCCCAGTATCTATCTCTCTCCTTCTTGCTGCCTGTGGGTCCAGATATAGAACTCCTGTCCAGCACCATGTCTGCCTGCCTGCTGTTCTGCTCCCACCATGATGACAATGGGCTAAACCTCTGCACCTGTAAGCCAGCCCCCGTTGCTTTCCCCGTTGCTGTGGTCACTGTGTTTCTTCACAGCAATAGAACACTGACTGAGACAAACAGCAACCAGAATAGTACCAGCAGAGCAACGAGAATCTGCCTGAGAACACTCGAATGTGGGCTTCAAGGAGGGCCTGCCAACCTCGGCCCCGTCTCTATCCTTTCTCTTTTGCCCTCTTCATGGCTCACCACTAATGACCTCCCATAGACTCCACCTCTTAAGAGCCTCTTCTGCTACGAACCCATCTGTGGGCTGGCCTCCTGATGAGCTCGGTGTCCTTGGGATGTGCTCCTCTGTCAAGGGTTACTATTTCACATACCGTGAGCTGTGGGGCATTTATATCTACATCTCAACAGCACCGCTACAGTTAAAACAACAACAACAATATTAAGTATTTATTAATTTATAATCCTTTGTCCTTATCTTTACTACTGACTTAATTCACAAACTTTGTGAGTTCCCTTTATGAAACTCAAGCCTGTTCTATTATTTACCAATAGGGTTGACTGTCTTGTTAAAAAGCCAAAATTATTTCTTGGTAAAAACAAGTTTGATAAGGAAGACTTTTAATACTACTAAAGTAAGTTTAAATTGACTGATTAACCTGAGGAGCGGGAAGGAAAGTCGGCCAGAAGCCAGGCAGTGTTTCTCTACTTTAACGCTGTGTTTGTTTTGTTTTGTGTACACTCAGCACATTTTTATCCCAGACATGGTATTTTGAAATTCCGGAAGACCAAGCGGGCATCAGGTGGCACATGCCATTAATCCCAGCACTCTGGAGGCAGAGGCAGGTGGATCTCTGAGTTTGAGGCTGGCCTGGTCTACAGAGTGAGTTCCATGACAGCTAGAGCTACAAAGAGAGACAGCCTGCCTCAAAAAAAAAAAAAAAAAAAAGAAGAAGAAAAGAAAAAAAAAACTAAAAAATATTTCAGCACCTTCTCTTCCCTTCTCCTCCCCTCCCCTCCCTTCTCCTCTTCTCCCCCTTTTCTCTTTGTCTTCTGTCCTTCCCTCCTTCTCTCCCGGATCTCTGTACCTAAACCATTGCGTCTCTAGCAATGCATAAAATGGTCAGGGGAACTGAACATCGTCAGCATCTTTGAATGCTGTCACTTGCATATCCGTTGCTGCACATCAAAGGGAGATATTTGAAGAAATCCGACATATCTTAAAGAATAGCTATTTACAGCTGGCCATAGGTGTTAAATTTCTCTTTAACTGCTGTTTCCCCCCTTTGTTTAAACATTCACAAACCTAGAGGAGCTTCAGTAGTTTCTGTATTTCTAATGCCAAATCCGTGAAGGTGTTGCTGGCATTAGATTGAAGTTTGCATTTTAATGATTTTGAAAAAGACTTGCTAAGTTGTTTTGCAGTTCAAACTAGATTGCCATACACAAGCAAGCATGCTTCTCAGAGCAAATATAGCAACAGCACGAATCATACTGACATCAATAGTTAATATGAGTATTATAATTGAGGCTTATAAACAGATGTTTAAGTCAACCCATTCATTCATCGAGTTACTGCTTTTCACTTGTTCATCAGAAATGCATCAGGTAAACGTCTAGTTATAATTTCCATTGCCAGCTTAAACTCACCAAGTTTTTTTCCCAATGATTTTCATGGCACCTGAACAAGATTACAGCAAGATTATTGCTTTTGCTCCCAGCTGAGGCTGGGAACCTCAGCCAATTCCGGATAAAATGACGATTCCTGGGCCATCCTCTACCTGTCTTTGTTTAAGCTTGCTCTGCACAGAAAGTCCAAGTGTATAGTGAGATTTCATTTGTATTTTAATAAATAAAGCCAACCTGAAAATCAGAAAAGCAAAGCAGCCAGTCACTGGCCCTTACCTCTACCTAAGTCTGAAATGGCGATCCTGCCTCCAGGAATCTCAGAATGAGACTGTGTGTGAGAGCTGTCTCTTCCCATCTTATATTTCTCTCTAGGGCTGGGATTAAAGGCGTGCACCCCTACCACCGGTTTCTATGGGATTAAAGGTGTTTGATCCACTGCCTGGTCTGTACAGCTGACCAGAGTAACTGTTTTAACCTCTGAACTTCAGACAAGTTTTATTTATTAAAATGCAAATGAAATATCACGACAGAGGTGCTTCTCTGGATGAGTCTCTGAGATCTCAAGTACGAGCCTCACTGCTACGGTTCCTCACTCTGGACCACCTCTTCAGATCCTCGCTGCTTCCTCTTTCTTTCATTTTCCCCATCACCTCATGATTTTGAATGGTCGACCTACAACCAAGAAGGAGGCATAATAGCAGTCTAGCTGTTGGCGCCTCTGTGACCAGGACTTTACTCCTCACTTGGTCTTTTCTCTGTTTCTTATTGTTGGAGGGTAACTCTTTCATCATTGCAATTACTATTAGTTGCGTCAAAATTTGTGATTCTTTGGTGCCGTATGGGGGAGTCACTTCTGCTCCACCCATTCACCAAGTTCAAGACTGAACATCTTAGGTACAGTGTTGAAGGAGAGGGAAATTGAGAGGGAGAGGAAAGGAAGAGAAGAGGGAAGGAGGAAAAGAAGGAGAGAAAGAAAAAGAAAGAGAGGGAGGGAGGGAGGGAAGAAATGAAGGGAGGAAGGAAAGGGAAGGGGAGGAGAAGGGAGGAGAGGGAAGGAGAGGGGAGGAGAGGGGAGGGAACAGAGCAAACTGTAAAAATGAGAAGAGAGAATTGGAGAGGAAGGGAGAGTCAAAATTGGCCCCCAGGAGTTGGAAATTCCATATCTGTGACAAAACTACATCAGATGTTCATAACAACAAATTAAAAATTAAAATAAAAGTTACTGATCTTGACACCGCAATAATATCTATCCAAAATGAAACACAGAATTTAAAATACTGGAAAAGCCAGGGGCCTAACATACATGTGACCAGAGTTTCCCAAGGGAAGGATGCAATGTCCAGAGCATGCTACATAAAAAGCTAGCATGCGTGTATAAAATCAGAACTGCATGTTGCTCCTCCTCATAAAATCCTCTTTAAAGGATGAAAAACTAAATGGGCAAAAGAACAAGCACTAAAACTCCATTCAATGATTTTCAGCTGGCGGATGCGTGGAGAGATGGTTGGCATCGTTTAACCAGGAAGTTAAAATTTAAAACCACAACTTATCGGAATAGGAAAAATAGAAGGATGGGTCACATCTAATAATAAGGGACATGGAGAAGCTCACACCCTGGTCATTGCTAGTGGCAATAAAATAGTACAACCACTTTGGAAACCGGTTTGTGGTGTCTTAAAATATGCATAAATACAATGACCCAGACATTCTGCTCTAAGATCAATAAAATCACATGTTCACATGGAAACTTGTACACAAATAACCACATTTATCTGCAGTAGCTCTAAGCTGGATACAACCCAAAGGCTTAAGAACAGGTGAAAAGACCAATTGATCAAATGAATGACAAAAGCATACATGGCAAGGCTGCCCATCAGTAAACGGCAGTGAACTGCTGGTTAGCACACAATATACGATTTTCTCAATACTACCTCAGGTGAAAGAAGTTAGACAATCTCCATCACAGACACTCTTGTGCGTATAGGGCTCTACAAAGCACAGATTGATCTACAGTGACAGAAAGCTGCTGCCTGGGGACCAGAGGTAGAGGAAGGGGCACATAGACGTGTTCGAGGGTGATAACTGTGTTCATTATCGTCATTCTGATGATGGAGTCGCAAGAGTGTGCAGATGTCAAAAGTCAGCAAATCATGCCCTTCACGCATATACAACTAATCATGCTTCCATTAGAATGCAACAGAGTCAGCCAACATGAAGTGATGGGCAGAACACAGAAACGTATGAAGCCAAATGAAACGGAAGGAGGAAAATCTGTGCCAGCGCCATGCCTCTCCTGCTGTTGTGGGCCTGGCCCCACAGAATTGTGAAGCAAGACACATTTCCCCTAAGGTGGCTGAGCAGTTTCTTTCAACAGTTGTGACATTGGGAGGAGCGACTGACATACTCACCTGATGTTCTTACCCAACCTTTCAACTCCTTGAGGTTAGGGGACACATTCCACTGATCTTTGTGGTTTTTGGGGTCCCTCAGTTACTACTATTCCTTGACTGGGTGGATTATATACTGATTAAAAGCAGACAGAGTGGATCATAAAATGTATTCCAAAATGACTTCAGATCCATATTCACGTTGCTGCCTAGTCCCAAATGAGTCTAACTGCTGTGGGTGGTGCAGCTTTGTCTGCCTTCTTTCCACTTCCTGATGAACACATACCATGTGGAGAAGCATCTTGGGTTAAAAAAAAAAAAAAAACTGAGGCTTAGAGCAAGGGAGCCCACTGGGGGCAGGGGGCGGAGACCACATTATTCTGCAGAAAATCTGTCTATTTCTTCTAGCTGTTAGACAGTGAAAACCCACCTGCTCAGCCTGAGCAACTGTTTTGATCAATAATTAAGTAACTTTAAGGTCCCGATCTATACAAACTTATCAATATTTTCACTGAAAAGGAATCGATACACAAAGAGGGAAGCAGCCAGCCTTTTAATGGCCATGTTTGGGCTGTGAGAAGTAAATGCATTGATTATGTGAGCGGCCGATATTGGCCTGCCAATGTGATCCCTTTCTCGCTTTTATAAACATTCCCACCAACGCAGTCCAACATCCTCCCTGGGTACCACGTTACCTTGATAAAGTTCTGTTCTCCATGCTCGGCTCAAGAGGGGGCACCCTCTTTTATCGAGTGGGAGAGAGCTGCCAAGTTAACTGTTGGTAACTCTTTTAGGCATTGTGTTAGCTCCCCAATCATCTCGTGCTCACAGAGCCTCATGGAGGGTATCACCATTCATTTCCATCTCGTGCAAAAAGGGCTTTGAAAACGTTAAATGCTCATCCCCAAATCACAACAGCTAGCACAGTTAGAGCCGTGACATCAACCTTGTTCAAATTGCTTGGCCAGATTCAACTTACCACCGCACGGATGCTAATATCGTCCAGTGTGCCAATCAGGCCACAGGGAGCCCTGGTGCTAATGCCCAGCCAGGGCACAAAGCACAGCGGTGAACTTTGGGCTCTTGATGAGAGCAGCCCTGATTGCACAGCCCAGGTAATCCATTTAGATGATAATTTTGTCAAGTGTCGTCCTTGCTCGCAATAGTTACAGAGCTTTCTCCTGGGTGTCCATAGAAGACACCGCTGTGTAATGGAACTGGGTTTGCACTGAAACCTCAGCCCAACTACTTCCTGGCTCTATACTTTTGGGCGGGTTGTTTATTTCCTGTGGGATTCTGTTTGTATGGTTTCATATTAAAAATAATAAATGTGCGTTTTGTCAAGTATGATAGCACTTGCCTTTAATCCCATAGTTCAGGAAGTAGAGGCAGGAGGATTCAAGGCCAGCCTGGTCCAAGAGGAAGTTCTAGGATAGCTATGGCTCTACAGAGAAACCCTAACTTGAAAATTTCTTTTTTAATAGTATGTTTTGTGACAGTTAAGTGACGTTATTCTGTCATACTCTGTGCTATGCATTAGTTATTATTTCAGGGAGCAAATTCTGCTCAGCAAGTAACTTACAAACAAGCCAGATGAAGAAGAGTGTCTCCATCCACCTGCATGTGACAATGAAGTAAATACACAGCTGTGAAAATCTTCTTCCTCACAGATGCTAGGTGGACAAGATCAAAGAAGACACCAATGGATTTTCAGTATTTGAGGAAGGGCCAGAGACTGGTCGGTTGGATAGGTCGGGGATGATGCGGGACGAGCCCAGGACCTGGAGCATGCTAAGCAAGTTTTCCACCACTGAGCTACATGAGATGGTGCCATGAACACTTTATCCTGACATAGTAAAAGAGACAAATGCTATCCATTGAACCCCTATAATGGAGCTTGATCTCAGAGAGAGTAGAGCCCCAAGGCTCAAGCATTTTCTCATACTGAATAAAGGTGGCTAAGTTTCAACATGAATTCTGAAAAGAATAACAACATTCAAACAACAGAAAACAATTTAGGGTAATTTTAAAATGTAAGCCCGCCTCTAGACCACTCCCCGGTAGCATGCACGGCTGCTTTGCCCATTATCTCTAAAGAAGATTGTAGAGTGTGTTTCAGAACAAGCTGGGGCAGGCACAGCCCCTCAAGGTGACCATTTCAAGATATTCAAAGGTTATCATTTCTGGAACTCTTATTTCTATTATAATCATGTCTCATACCCAATAAACCAATGAACCTTATAATATTGAATGAGAAAATTCAGAAAAACTGAGTATATGATATCTATTCTATAATCCCACATCTATGAACCTGAACAAGCCACATCCTACGAATGTCAGAATAGCAATATCTCAGGGAAAGAGATATCGGGTGAGGAAGATTCAGAAGGAGCCTTTTGGGGTGCTTAGGATATTCTTAATCTTGCCTTTGGTAGGGTTCATGAGCACATACACACATGTCAAAACTCTTTGGCGGTGACGCTTAAATCAGCTGTTTCAGGCATGCTGGAGGAAGGTCATTGGCTAATAAAGAAACTGCCTTGGCCCATTTTATTGGTTAGAACATAGGTGGGTGGAGTAAACAGAACAGAATGCTGGGAGGAAGAGGAAGTGAGCTCAGACTCCACAGCTCTGCTCTCCGGAGCAGAGGCCATGCTCCCCTCTCCCAGACAGATTCATGCGATGAAGCAAGCCTCCAGGCCAGACATGCTGAATCTTCCTGGTAAGACTGTTGCTACACAGATTATTAGAGATGAGTTGATCGGGATATGAGAATTGGCCAGTAAGGGCTAGAGCTAATGGGCCAAGCAGTGTTTAAATGAATACAGTTTGTGTGTTGTTATTTTGGAGCATAAGCTAGCCAGGCTGCCGGGGTGCTGGAGACGCAGCCCCGCCGCTCCTATTACTACACAGGCATTTGGGGGAAGTCAGTCAGTAGGGCACGTGTCTTGCAAGTGTGAGATTTGTTTGCTTATAAGATTTGTAAGCCCGATTTCCAGAACCCACGTTGTTCTAGAAAAATGACAGAGCTGGTGCCACATGCTCATATTCTTAGAGCTGGGGTGTGGAGCCCCAGTGCCCATTGGCTGATCTTTATTGGGAGCAATCAAAGTCAGGTTAGTATCTGTCGCACAGACAGATCCTCAGAGATGACACCATAGGCTGGCACTGGCCTCCACATGCACACACAGACATGGCCACTCCCTACACACACACACACACACACACACACACACACACACACACTCAGTCATTTCAATTGTATTCACATTGCCCCTCATTGGGAATGCTAGGACCTTCCTTGTGTTTACCATCTTGCTCAATGGCTTTTCTTTTGCCTCCCTATTGGCACTGAGCTGGGCTCCTCCTAAGGCAGAGGTGAGGAGGGACAGTCAGCCAAGCTGACAAGCTGGCTGCGAGTCCTCCTAAGGAAGATGGAGCTTGTGAGCTATGCCAAGGGTGCCAACGTCCGCGTTCAGCATTACGCGTAGACAGACTGGCAGTGGGCGTTTTCCAGAGAACCCCAACTTCAAGGTCTCAAATGTGTGTATTTGCCCCTCCTGGTGCCTGTGGACTCACAAACTGGACTCATGCAGTTGGGAAGAATCTTTTCCTAAGGGTACATGTTGGCAGCATTTATCAGCTAAACCATAAATATGACAGGATAGTTCTGCAGCTTTGACATTCAAGTAACAAAAAAAAAATCCAGGACCACAGTGTGGGAAAAGACTTTAACTGTCGAGGTCACCTGCTAACCTCCCTAACCCTGTCAGAAGTCCTTCCTATGACAACCCTGACTGAGGGCAGTTACAATAAAGTCTAATTAAGATACTCAGAGGGCTTCCATCTTGTATGCCACCAGGTCGTCTGAGTGTGTGAAAGGCATGGGTGGTTGTGGGTCAAAAACAAGAGAGGGCCTGCCAAATAGCTTTTATGTATAATCAATACAGAACAATTCAACAGCAATAAGAATTGCGACTTCTTCCCTTGGGCCCCAAGCCTTGTCTTCTAAAGCAGGCTGAATTAAGTTCAGAGCAATCCTGTGCTCAGATTGTGGGAAATAGGCACACGGGGCAACGCGGAAGTTGCATTGGCATTTCAGGTCCACTCTGCCCTTCAGCAATGGAAATTGTACCTCCCGTTACCGTTGCCTGGGTCACTGGGGTGGGGGTGGGGGTGGCTTCCAATGCCCTCAGCTGTGGGGAGCCACAGAACACACTTTTTTTCTCTGTAAAGATTTTTCAAAGGTTTACTCTTTTTGAAATAATAAACACACATCCTCATCTGTAAAGGTTGAAGCTCCCCTTTTCCATGGCTCCCTCTGCCCTTCGTGGAATTGTCTCTCCCCCGTGGAGCGCAGTCAAGAAGTGCTCACTTACGCTCGGAAGAAAAGGGTTTCCATGTGGCAGAAAGGGGGAGAAAACCTCAAAGTACAAAAGTGACCTGAAAATTGCACAAAGCACTTATGGGCTGATGGGGTCCCAGTCATGAATAATTATTGATCCTCGGGTTCTGGAAGTTAGGTAATTAGTGCCTGGAAGGGCCAGAAGACTGCTTAGAAGAGGGTTGGTTATTCCTACCTCTCTAAGCTGTGCGGCCACAGTTTAAAGGCTTCTACCACACCTCCTTTATACACTGAGAATAGCCTGCTTGATATTTATGCGACAAATGATAAACAATTGATAACGCATGTCAGTTTTAGGCAAACCTCATTGCCTTTCTTGCAACAACACCAGCAAGAGCAGTCACAAGAAAACAAGGAAAATGAATCTTTAGAGGCAAGGCAGAGTTGAGATGCAGATTAAGGAAGGGAAGCTCTTTTTTCCTCAAATTATATATGAAGTGCTTCTCTCTCTCTCTCTCTCTCTCTCTCTCTCTCTCTCTCTCACACACACACACACACACACACACACACACGCTCACACCTCAGTAACTAAAGGACTGTTCAGTGCCCCGGGCATTGAAAACAGATCAGTATTTTTCTGTATGATGTTGTGAGTACAATAAAGAAAAATCTCTCACAACCAAACAGCACAGAAGAAACACATTCCCATGTCCTGCCACATCCCTCTGTAAATGAGTCATTACACTAGAAAGAGAACACTACAACCTCTTAGTGTGTCCTGAGAATTAAGTTAGGCAAGGGGGATAAAGGGCACAGAACAACACCTGGCACTTAGCAGGACTTCTACATTCTACCTGTTTATACCATGTGATACTGTGTCAACTCAATGTGGAGATTTCCTTTTCATATGAAAGACTAGATCTTTGCTTTTTAACACTCAAATATTTTTTAATATTATGTTTGTTCACATAGTAATTATCCCAAATATCAAATGTTGGTACATCAAAAAGAGGAAAGTAAATACCTCCTAAATATAACCATCATCAAAGATTTGTCAAAAATTCTTCAGCGGGGCTGGTGAAACACTGCGGTAGACAAAAGCCACCAGTGCCAACAACGTGAGCTCAATCCCTGGGCCGAAAGTGCTGGAAAGAGAAACGCAACTCCCAAACGTTGTCCTCTGACCTCATTGTGTCCCCTGTGGCTGTGTGTGCCTCCCTATGCTGTGCATGTACCAAAGAGATAAATGTGAGAAAAAAAAAATGCTTTTGTTGTCGTTGTTGAATTTTTCAGAGGCTGGAGAGAGGGCTCAGCAGTTCAGAGCACTTGCTGCTCTTGCAGAAGTTTGGAATTTGGTTACCAGCACCCATGTCAGGCAGTTCCCAACCACTTAGAACTTCATGTTCAACCTGGGCATCTGATACCTTCATCTGTGTTCCACAGTCCTCCGTGCACATGAGCATACACACACAAACACACACACACACACACACACACACACACACAAGTACACATAAACAAAAACAAATCTTTACAAAAGTCTTCAAGACACACAAATTTATGCAAATGGCATCATACTGTTGTGACATTTTTTTCCCCGATCTGCCTCTTGCATTCAACAACATGCTGTTGTATCTGCAAGGAGAATCTTATTATTTGTGTTTGAGAGATATTGAGAAATCCAATGCTCAGAGAGGTTTTACTCATTCTCCAAAGATTTTCTTTCTACAAAAATAACAGAGTCAAAATATGAATCTTAACCTCATCCAAATTCACGCTTCACAAAGAAGAAACGAGTCGTGATCATTAGTAATTACAAGTTTCCCTTAAGGGAAGGTCAATTGCATACAAATTATCCCTGCAAACCACTAGTCGCTTATTTTTAGTACCTATGAATGACAAACCAATCTTTTGGGGAATCATTTTTTTTTAAATAAACTACTAAAGTGGCCAAGGATCCGAGATTAGATAGACATCAGCCTACCAGAAAATCCAACTACTACTGTCCTGCTAAAGGAGCATAGGAATAGAATGACTCCTAATGACGTACTGCTATGCCCACTGCCCCAGTCTGCCTTCATCACTGCAGTAGGTAGGAACTAACACAGAGACCCACACCTGGACAATATACAGAGAGATGAGAGGCTTTGGAGTACCCAATCCTGAATGGGATGTCTTCATCAGGCCCTTCTATCAGACTCACCCATCTATGCAGGGATATCTTCATCAGACCCTTCTATCAGACTCACCATCTATGCAGAGCCAACGGGGATGGATGACACCAAGGAGACCATGTTTTCCAGGCACAAAGGGACTGATGTACGTATGGATTCACAGAGGCTGAGGCGGCAGCATGCACAGTGACTCTGCAAGTTCAAGCCAGATAGGGTCCCAGCACTTAGAGAGTGATGTGGACACAGGGTCCCACCCCAGCCAAGAAATTATCCATCTACAATTGATAACCACTGGCAAAGGAAAAATTAGTTTTCTCCCATGGACTCTCACTGGGTATATTAATCCCTCTTCACGGCAGGCCCTATACCCAGGTGTACTTGGCCAACACAAAACAAACTCAAGAGGATTGTTGTAGAGTTTTGTCTCATTTTGCCTTGTTTGAACATTTATTTTTGGGGGTATGGCTGTTGTTTTTTATTTTGTTTTTTTTTTTTCATATTTGAGGAGTGGTTAGTGTTTGTGGTTTTTGTTTTGCTTTGTTTTGTTTTTTGTTTGGTAACATTTTATTGGTCTGTTACTTTTTATCTTGATTTTTGGTTTTGTATTTGGGGGAATGATTAGTGTTTGTGGGATTTTTGTTTATTGTTTTGGTTTGGTTTTTTTTTTCCAGATAGGCTTTCTCTGTGTAGCCCTGGCTGTCCTTGGAACTCACTCTGTAGACCAGACTGGCCTCAAATTCACAGAGATCCACCTGTCTCTGCCTCCCAAGTGCTGGGATTAAAGGCATGCACCACCACCTGGCTGGTGTTTGTGTTTCTTGTTGTTAGTTTTATTGGGAGAAAGAGAGGAGAGAGGGAGGGGAGGGAGGGAGAGAGAGAGAGAGAGAGAGAGAGAGAGAGAGAACAAAGCTGTGTGAGGAGGATCTTGGAAGAATTGGGGGAGGAGAAAAACATGATCAAAATACATTATATGAAAAAAACTTTTTCAATAAAAAGAGGAACTGGGTTTGGGAATCTAAAGGGGCGGTAAGAGATGACAGAGAAGAAAGAAGAAATCTTGCACTGGAGCTTTGAGGAGGAAAAGGAACCATGAGGTGAGATCGTCCCAGCCTTGGAATGCTACCTCTTTCTGCCTTTAGTGGTTTTGTGGGAGCCGGGACACAGCAGCAGCCTAGGTCAGAAGCTAACACCTGCAGATGAAAGCAGGTTCATCCCAGGGCAACCCAGGGACAATGGCTATTCCCACGGTAACCCAGGGACAAGCGCACATCCCAGGGTAACCCAGGGACAAGGGCACATCCCAGGGTAACCCAGGGACAAGGGCACATCCCAGGGTAACCCAGGGACAAGGGCACATCCTATCTCCGTGGTAGAGCGCAAGACAGGTGCTCTGAAGCCCCCTATCCTAGCCAGCCCCATCATCATGGCTCTGACTCTAACTGCAGGGACTACAGATTTCATCCAAGAGAACACCATAAAACCAAATAAGCACTGGGCGTTTGGTTGGAGGGTATAGGATTGACCCATACAAACACTCATATACACACAAACTTCTGTTAATTCATATTTAACTTTTACATTGAAATTTCTTCATCTTACGTATTTAAGCAAAAACAATTCCAATGCTTATCTACTGAAATAACAGGACCCTCAAGGCAGAGATAAGGGGACGGAGAATTAAGGATAACCTGGAAGAATATTGATTGACTATATTTGGTGTTTATATACTTTGGTAGAATGATATTTATAGACATTTCGAATAAATATTTCTGACCTTTGTGTTAATAATTATATTTTCTCATTAAGGTCTTTATTTCCTCAAAAGTGAATGTCTTACTAGAGATGTTTCCTAAATACAAAGGCCTATAGCATTCATTCAGCCTTAACATGTGGGAATCTGTAGTAACTACACAGGACTTGTTTAGGGTCTACTTTTGCATTAAGTAAATAATAAAGTATAAGTTAAATGTATATCACAAAGCAGAATTCTGTTTCATTACAAATAACCAATAAATTCTTACAGAATGAACATTGTTGCTGAAGCAATCTTGTTTCTAGAAACTGTGGCTTCCAATTGGAATAAGCTTTTCTTATACATTGTATTGAAATGGACTGGCTCAGACCTCTGCCCCTTATGCAGGCCATAAGCTTCACTCACTGCACTCAGACCTGGCTCCAAGGATGTGCAGACTGCTCTTTGAAATGCCCACTGCCACTGTATCAAAGTCCTGACTGATTACACCTTGGGTGCTATGTTTTCTAAGTCAAAGTCAACAGGACATAGTATGGTAGAGATGCCAGGCCAGGATCCATGCCTTCCTTCCCACACCTCTCCCTGTGAAGGCAGGATGCACAGAACACCATGAGAACAGACCTAGTTCACCCGTGTGTGGGAGTCTAGAGAGACCCGTATCAATACAAGATAGGTGGGTCCCATTTGTGACTGCAAAGGGGTCACTAATAGCCTAGAGATACCGAGCACTGAGTGCAAACAAAAGACAATGGCAGTCCAAGAAACACAGATGGCAAGGAAGTCCTGATAACACAGGTTATCACTCTCTTCCTTCTGTTAGTTCTTCCTTCCCCATCAGCAAGCTAGAAATGGCAAGCACAACTAGAAGAGACTCACATTGAGTGAGGACTGAGGGATGGTGAGGTGGCTCAGAGGTCGAGAACACTGGTTGATGTTCCAGAAGGCACTTGTTTGATTCCCAGCATATGCATGGCAGTCCACATCCCTCTGTAACCGCAGCTACAGAGAGGGGCTTTACACGGCTTCTACAGGCACCAGCTGCATGGGATGTCTAGATGTGCATGCAGGCAAAAATGCGCACACACAGAAAATTAAGTTTGCTCTTTTCTTTTTTCTTCCTTTTTGTTTTTGTTTGTTTGTTTGTTTGTTGAGATAGGGTTTCTCTGTGAAATCCTGGCTGTCCTGGAACCGTCTCTGTAGTCCAGGCTGGCCTCAAACTCAGATCTGCCTGCCTCTGCCTCCTGAGTGTTGGGATTGAAGGTGTGAGCCACCATCACCTAGTAAGTTTGGAAAATGCTTTAAAGAAGTGAAGACTAGACAAAGCAGGAAGGTCAGTTAGCAGAGTTTTCACTACCCCACCAAAAGTATATTTCAACCACAGCTAGGATGCATGTTTTGGAGTTCTCTAAATTGGATGAATTTGTTTTTCTGCTGTGACTGTTCACGAACTTTAGTTTTATCTTCGCTGTAGTGAGAAAGCCTTCTTCTTCTGTCTCCACGTCACCCCCTGGAAGAACTTCCTCATTCATGGTATAGCAGCAGGGGCCTGGGACACGGGATGAAATTAGAATCCACTGAGAGGAGCAGCCGGCTTTCGTGACCATCCTCACCTCTGGCTGAGTCTGACCCGATTTGTACCCATTCTGACATCCCTGTGTGAACATGGGAACGCTCTGTTCTTGTTCTTACTGAGTTTACATCTGTACTGTGGTCGTTAAGGAGCCGCATGACTCTGGCAGCCTCTTCAACCCCAGTGTCCCTGTGTCGGAGTACCATTTGTCAGCTCCCACAAAGACACCAAGACCCAGCTCCCAAAGAGAGTGTATGGTCCCAGAACTGCTATGTGGGGCTCGGAGGAAGGTAGCCAGCATTGGAGAGACACACCATTCTCACCACTAGGGGAAGCAGCTCTCTAGGAGGCTGATCCCAGAGGAGCACTCTTGGGTCTGACTACCCTGTAGGGCTGCATAGCCCAGAACAGACACTGGCTTCTCACTGCGGGTGTCCAGCACAGGGCTGGCCGCTGCTCACAGTCCCTGGAGACATATTCCTGCTGTATTCTCCCCTTGAAGCAGGTACAGATCTTAAGAAGGGCACACTCTTTCGTTCTGCAGTCAGCCTGTCAATGCCAGGCATCTCTGTCACCCACAGGGCAAGTGGGGCTGAAGGGAAGTGTGGGCTGGCATCAGAACGAGAAGACAGAGATCAACAGCCCAGACTCAGAGTCCCCGCCAATCAGCCGTGCCCCCCACAGCAAGTCACTTAGCTTCGGAGCCTTTTCTTCTTCCATTAGAGAATAGAGTGCAATTGTTTCAGATGTCAACAAAAACTCAGACCTATTTTTTTCTGTATCACTTCCTGTTTGTCCCATCCATTCCTTCCAAAACCTGTTCAGAGGCTGGAGACTTTGTATCCTTTGTTCTTAAATCCTAACAACATTGCCTGGTACCCATAGGTACTCAAGCAGTGTTTAAGGCCCGAATGTCCCTTGAAAAATCTCCGTGGATGGATATTGCTTTCTATTGTGTCTTTCTGGAGTAAAAAGGCAGAAATCTGTGGTAGCCTAACAAGAGAAGGAGAGCATTCTGATAGCCCATGACACGGACTACATTAAAGCCACGCTCCGTCTCCATACATTAAGTCTTTTTAATATAGCTTTTGAACAGCTTTTCTTATTAGCCAAATGAATTACAGTAATCCTTTAACTCTCCTGTGTCAGATTATCAGCTATTTCAAGTAAGTGTTAACATTTCTGTCACTAGCAAAAGCGAATTATGTTTTCCTCCCCAAGCTTGCATCAACATGCCCAACAAGCAGGCCGCACACGCCTCTCTAATGGGACGGCGTGAGGTGCCACCTCCTGGGGATTGCTGAGCAGCCTGACATCTGGGGGTGGGGCACATCTGTCCCACCCTGCAGACCGAGCAAGGCCAGACAGCTTCTGCAGGAGGAGTGAACGAATGAATGCAGATGCCGTCTGGATGAGCCATGGGGCACCTACAGGCCCTCTGGCTTTGTTCTATAAATAACTCGCACAGAAAATTCTAGATGTTGTTACCCCTTGTGATGCCTGTGTCAGGGAGGCCGACAACACAAGAGATACCAATTACTTTACCCCAACCTCCATTGTTTAGGAATCTGGAATATGTCTCTTCCAGGAGAATTCAGTCCTGTGACACAAAGCTCTTATTCGACATAGAAAATCATCATGACATGGGGGAGGGGCAAGAGATGTGCCAATGAAAAATAATAAAGTTTGCTGACATGTGAAAGTGACCAGTCTGGACCCCCTTCCTTTTCTTGTTGCTTACCAACCCATGTATTTCTACTGTTCTTCCCCCTGCCGAGAAAAGCTTCCTCATCTTTACGGGAGAGCTGCTCTACATTAGACCCAAAACTCCAGCGAGAATTTTGGAGCTGGACCCTCTGGGGAAGGGAAGCACAGGAGATAGGACTGGAAGGCTGTCTCCCAGCACAACCACCGAGCCATTCATGATCCTGAACTTTCGGGGCTGGGTTTCCTCATCTTTAAAAGGCATCTTTCCCCCAGAATCCTCCTGAGTGTCCTGTGAGGCTGCGCTGGAGTTCGGTAGCTGGCTCGTGGTTTTTTCTGCCTTCAGTGGGATATCCACATAAGAACAAGGCAGTTCCGAGGCCAGATCCACACCTCTTCCTTCTGTTAGCACCGGAAGTTGGAGAATCCTACATTTCACGCTGTTCTTTTCACCCCGTGTTTGCCGTGTATGCACATCACAAGGTATACAAGTCTCTTTTAAAAGAATCTTTATCTTTTGGGTCCTCTCCTTACATTAACCTCTGTTTAAAAATCCTGGGAGCTAACTATAAGTGAAAAAAATACAAAGTTATCCAAGCTTGAACATACAGGGGTCAGTGTCTAGGAAGCAAATCTTGCTCTATTGATAACCTACGGAAAATTCCTTCGATGTCCGCAGCTGTTCTCAGGTGCTTTCTACATCACACGGCTGCCCGTGGTCCTCTGACCTTCTGATCAATTGCTAGTCTAACATCCAGAATCTTCTGCTAAGCAAACAGCAAGGCATCCCTAAGAGTAGTCACTAAATTTTAATGTGAATTAATAATACATCTCGGTCTCTTCCACCGGAACACTGGCTTTTGGATATAGTCAAGTTTTATAAACTGTTATTGATTTGAGTAGGGCAATTTGAATAGGCGTTCTATTTTTCAAGAAATCATTGGGACCTGGGTCAGGGTACCCCACAGTCCATCTGGGTGGCTGCCCGGGAGAAACACGTCTAGAATGGAGAGTTGATATTTTTGACATTCCAGTTCTAGTCCATCTTTTTATCTAGAAAAGACCCCCCCGCCTTTTTTCTGGAAGACCTACTTGAGTTGAGTCATTGAACCTCCACTAAGAGACAGGATTTTTCCTCTCCCACGTTTGAGTGTGTTCCTCAGACTGAACTCATCTCTTGGCAGCGTTCTCAGGGCCAGAGATGGGCAGAGACACAAGCAGAGCCAGAGCAGAAGCCAAGACTCCTTTTCTTCCCCTTTACGTGTTTTCCCTTCTTTCTCTTCCTCTCACACTTACATAGCTCAGAGGGACCTGTGTTAATAAAGTTGAAAGGGAGGCGAGGAAGTAGCGTGCGTCATCCCATAACACTGCAGAGCAAGAGGCCGGGGAGAAAGCTCTGCAGATGCAGTTCTTGCTGGCCAACGCTGAGGACCAGAGCTTGGGAAAGCTGAGCAGGTACAGTAACTCCCTGCCCTCCAGGACTCTGGAGGCAGAGCCAGGCATCCCCAGGGAAAGTTGACTAACCTGACTAGCGGAGTCTACAAACTCCAGAGACCCTGACATGTAAGGACCCTGCTTCTGCAAATAAAACGGAAAGTAAGTGAGGAAGATGCCCGAGGCTAAGTTCAGGCCTCCGCAGGTGTGGGTACACATGTGCACACACACTCACATAGGCAAACACACGGAAGCGTACACATGTGAAGGAAACTGAAAAGTTATTTCTAGAAAGACCATTGCTACCATTCGTTTTAAAAGCTTCAGCATGTGGGGGCAGCTAGACTAACCGCTTTCCAGGATTCCCTGTCTTTGGGTCTCACAGCAGGCAACTGCGTGGGGAAGGCTGGACTAGCGTTAGCCAAGTTTCATACAATCAGCAGCTCGTCCGAAGAAGCCCAGCTTAGAAGGAAGCGGGGAAAGGTCTGAGCCAAGTTGGCCCTCACTAGCTCCCAGGGGTCACTCTGGATCCACCATCTCCTCATCGGCATTCCTAGGAGGTTCAAAATATGCATAAATGTCCCATAGCAGAGATTCGTCAGAGCAGCCAGATTTACGTCATGAAAAGGGCAAACATATTTGTCATTTTATTTTCCTGGGTATTGAAACATTTTGAGCATTGTCATTTTTTAGACTTTAGGCGTATGTCATCCTGCAGCCCATGGGCCACACCACCCCCCAGGAGAACTATGAGTACTACTTAACACAGGCATTTTGAGGGTTTTTGGTGGGAGGGGGCGGATTTTGTTTGTTTGCTTGTTTTAGACAGGGTCTCGAGTAACCCAGTTCCCCTTCCTCAGTCTTTCAAGCGCTGGAATTATAGGTTTGGGTCGCTGTACCCAGGCTATATTTTTGAAGAGACAAATAAGAAGCTTAAGGCCTGTATTCATATTCTCAGTCAAACTGGTTTAATGCCTCATGATATTTAAGGCACAATAACCTCTCGCTGGCCTGTACGGTGACCTCTGGCTGGCTTGTATGGTGACCTCTGGCTGGCCAGTATGGATGATTTCTTGTGGCGTGAGCAGACCTATGAAACATGCGTTCCTCTTCTCCCATCTTGCACCCGGCCCTTTGGCGTCTCGGGTGGTGGAATAGTTAACCCTCCTGGCAGAGGAGAGGCAGCAATCGCCAACAGCTGTAAAGTATTACTCATCTTGCTGATCAAAATGAGTTCCCGCTAAATAAACCATGAAAAAAGCTTTTCCACCCACAGGGAAGTGAAGTGTAAATGATATATAGACTCCATCATGAAGAGATCAACAGATTGCGTTTTCTTAAAAGTATGATTTTTTTATAGCCTTAGTTACTTTCAAAAAGAAACTCAGCTATACTCAGGAAAACAAACTCGGGGAAGAACGTTGGCATGCCCAAGGGATGCTGGGAAGTATTTGAAGCTGGGGGCTTTGAGGAGAGCTGTCTGGCTTCCCTTAGACTTTAGGCGTATGTCATCCCGCAGCCCATGGGCCACACCACCCCCCAGGAGAATTATGAGTATGACTTAACACAGCGTTGTAGACTTATTTAAAAACACATTGCAGGGTTTTGTCCGTCTGTAACTCGGTTACACAGTTTTTGAGCATGAACTTTGTAGGTGATATTTGTCTCCACATAGAAAGGTTGGACACACCTAGTAAGCCTTCCAGTTGGGTGGAAACAACCCGTGCTATGCCTGGACTCCAGCTCATTTTCAGCGGCTTGGCCGTTTATCTAAGCCTCTGCACTGAAGGAACACTGACCGGACTTCAATGTTTTGGTCTTTCTGTCGTGGTTCTGAGGACTCAGGAAGCAGGGTGATGGTACCATTGACAGTGACACCACCTCAGAGAAGAATGGCACTCAGAGCTCCAGATCTAGGGTGTGCTGTGTCCAAGTAATGGAGCCACTCAGACATCCCTCACAGGCTCTAGACTTCCCTGCCGAGCTCTCCTGGGGCTCTACAGCCTGTAAACATGTGGACTTTGTTCCCCAAGTTATAAAATCTGTAATTCTTTCCCCCACTTACCAACGTCGACCTCTGTCCCTCACCTCCCTCTCTCTAGGAGACACACATCGATGCTATTATAGTTGTCCTCCCAGACTTTCCGTAGCCCAGGCTAGTCTCGACTCTCGGCAACTCTCCTGTCTTCTGAGTGCTGAGATCACAAGTGTAAACAATTACACTTGGCTCCCAATCTTACTCTTGAAGCCTCACCAGGCATGACCTCAAAATGAACGTGGATCTCCACGCTGATGCAATGCCGTCCGCAGGGTTGCTTTCCACTCTGCCCTGGATCTCTGCACCACGCCTGGATCCACACACCAGTCAGAGGCTTTTCTATGCCATTACTAATTTGTATTCAACTTCTGTATTTTCCTGTGAGAACTTCTTGACATGGCTCAGATATATTATTTTATCAGGAAATCACCTCAGAGTTCCTAATTCCAAAGTACTACTGTTATTTTTTTCTTCTACTAGAACTTGGAGAAATAAAGGTTAAATTAAAGGCCATCATTTTACAAAGATCCCTTAGGGGTGGTTCTCTGACTTGGTCAGAGAATTTAGTCTATCTCAGACATGCTCAGTTTGGGTGATAACTGACAAAAATCAATGCAAGGAAGGAAATGCTCTCGGCTCTCAGTCTGAAGCCCACCCAGCCCATCGCGGCAGGAAAGGTGCGGCAGCAGGAGTGTGAAGCAGCTGGGTGCGTTGTGTCTGCAGTCAGCAGAGAGAGGTGAAGGCTGGTGAATGACTAAACTCTTCCTTTTCATTGGGTATAGGACCCCAGCTCATGGACCGTGTGCCTACCTTCCGGATGGATGTTCCCACATATGTTAACTATCCTCACAGACGTGGCCAGAGATTTGTCTCCTACATGATTGGAAACCCCATCAAAGTGACAATCAATATATCCATCACAGGTAGCATGCATATCTACCTGCACAGTAGCAGGGCACAGGGAGTCAGCTGTATACCCTGACACCAGCTGCCATACTGCCTTTTTCCCCAGGATGGCAAGTACTTACTGAGCACAGCTGGAATCTCTGGGGGCAAGACTGGCTTCTCCATGTCCCCATGATCTCTGTACAGACCCCAGGATTGCAAGGAGGTTCTGAGGAAAATCTTACGGAATTAAATTTCTGCTCCATCTATCTCCAGGGATAAATTATGATTTATCTCAGCTGGCCTAGATATATCTAACACCTCTGGACATATACCACTAAATGCCAACACTCTCTCCAATCACTGTGAACAACAAATGGCCCCTATATTTACTGGCATCTTGACTGAGAATGCGGTGGGCCCGTTGATGTAGGTGGGTCTCCTATCTATCTGTAGCCCGTTCCCTTCTCCAGAGAATGCTGTGGCGCTGTTATACGGCTTAGGCATGGGGTACAGTCCTAACGGACAGAGTATACTGCTGGTGGACTTCTGAAAATGTTCCCTTCTTTAAAAGCAAAAGCACCCAGGAGGAAAAGGCCCTTTCTTTCACTGGATCTCATCTTGCCAGACACAGAGCCCCAAAGCTCTGCAGATATCTTGTAGCTATAAGACATCCTAGAACCAGAGAAACAACTGAAGCCAGCGAGAGAAGGTGGAAGGAACCAAGCGATTGAGGATGTCAACCCCAGGAACGACCTTTCAAGGAACTTCTGATCAAACAAAACAAACAAACTAACCAAAAGTCTATAGCATCTAATCCAGCCAAATGGATTATTCTCTTATGTGTAATCAGAGTTATCACGGCTATAAAGCCATGGTGTAGCTTCTGTGGATGAGCAAGGCTGTGGGAAGCTCTTTAATGCTCTAACATGGAGGAAAAGAACAAGGGAAGGCTAGGCAGCCAAAAGCCCTGGAGAGCCGGAGTCGGGGCACGGAAAGCAGCCACACATGCTCAGAATCAGCGATAGAGGCTCCCACTGAAGCCCCAAACCTTCTGGTCTGCCTGAGAAAATCAGAGCAAAAGAAATCACAGGAAACAACAAGCGTGGCAGCCCGTGAAGCACTTGATAAATCCTACGAGACCTCTTCTGAAGATTCCTTTGCTAGCTCTTTGACATTTTCAAGATGAAATTTCCTGCTTTGAAACTGCCATTATTTTGTTTTGCTTTTGGGCTACCTCTCAAATAACAAGCCATAGCCAAGAACTAATGCTGTTGATGAACGCTGCTTCCCAGGCATCGGCAAGCTGACCTACAGAAGGGAGACACTCCGGGCACTCTCTCTTCCTCCCTCCCTTCCGTGTGTGCAGCGTGGTACCCCTAAAGGCTCTAAGAAGCTACCCACTTCTGGTTTGACAAACTTAAACGTGATTCAAAGTAGCTTAAAATAAGCCCAGGCATGCCAGAGAGCAAAGTCTACGAGCGCGAAGGTAGTTTTGGTGAAGATGGACCGCAATGCCAGCTTTAGCAGGTTGCTTTACAAATTTGCTAATATCCCTCCATCTGTGTATGGAGGAACATGTCTAAAATGTGAAGGAATCCTTGTGAATACATAAAAAGGCCTGTGGCGAGGGATGCCATAGTAGAAATTGTTTGAAAAAAAAAGAAGAAAAACTAGGACTAACCTAATGGGCGGAGGGGATGATAAAAATAGTATCGTTCTTTTGATTGGTTAACCCACAGGTACTTGAATGAACTAGCGTGGTTCGCATTGGCATGAGTCTGTTTTGAAAAAGGTTGCATGGGAAAATATAACTGTTTGTGGGGTTCTTTTTATGAGTCTAAACTCGCAAAATACTTTTTTTACAGTTACATATATTTACGTGAAAAATTTAAAAGTGGTCCCTAAAACTGATGACAATCTCTTCTTTGAGACAGTCCTGAGAAACAAAGCAGAATGGGCAGGGGTGGTGAATACGGGACATCAGATAAATAACACTTCATTTCTTTCAACACAGTTACTGAAAACCAGCTCCATCGTGAGAACTAGGAAGACGAATGCTTATTACATTCTCCTTTGTGCACTTCTGTTTTTCAGATTTGTTAAAAGGAAAAACCAGAAATAAATGCAAATAAAGACATTTTCCTAGTGGTAAAGGTGTCTTGAACCGGGTTTTAGTAAGTAATCTGAACCTTTATCAAACAACTATTCTGCAGTCTAAGGTGAAGGGTGGAGTGATAGAAACCATGGAGGTGGGTGGATGGCTTTGTCCTCATCGGGCCTGCCTTGATCTACTGGGGGGGAGGGCTAGAGTTCCTAAAACACCTCCAATTTTCAACGACCATTTTTCACATGGCAGACGACCTCATCTGTGGGACGCCCTTTTAAGGGTGTGCTCAATGGTTCCTTTGCCAAAAAGCACACCATGCTTCCAGAGGTGAGAAACGTGCTCACACAAAGCCAGTCCACTCGTGTGCACAGTTGTACAACACCAGCGGTGTGACAATTAGTGGCGGCCTATTTGTGATGTACCTTCTCATTATGGAGGCAAACTTTCATATAGACGCCATGGCTGAAATGCTGGTCTAAGGTCAACACTATTCACGTTTGCTGTTCTAGCCGCGTGTTTAAAAGCTGACTGATGTGGGCAGTTGAGTAACACCAGCAAGACAGTGGGTTCTCAGTTCTCTGTTGTGGAAATACATTCCTGTTGTAGGGGGAGAGGCCAAATTGTTGTGAGGAGGGGCCCGCTTGTTCGTCCTGGCCACCTGGCTAGCTCAGCCCTGAAATAACCACACAGAAATTAATTAAATCACTGCTTGGCCCATTATCTCTAGCCTCTTATTGGCTAACTCTCACATCTTGATTTAACCCATTTATATTAATCTGTATATCACCATGTGGCAGTGGCTTACCAGGAAAGATTCTAACCAGCGACCGTCTCAGGGGGAGGATCCATGGCGTCCCTCCTAGTCTGCCTTTCTTCCTTCCAGCACTCAGTTCTGTCTCCCCCACTCCCCCCCACCTAAGTTCTGCCCTATCAACTATCAAGGCAGTTTTTTTTATTCATTAACCAATGAAAGCAATACACAAACAGAAGGACCTCCTACACCAGATTCTGTAACAGGAAGGTACTGCTCCCCTTGGCTCACAGTTTGGAGGCCCAACCAATCATGGCAGAAGCCCTAATACCATAACAGGTTCTGGAAGTTTCATACGGACATATGGACAGTTCTCTTCCTGTCCTTAAGGCCAAAGTCAGGGTGAAACAAAGCTATCTGAGATAGATTGCCCAACTGCTAGCAACAACCCGCTAAGTATCAGAAAATTATCCAAGGTGATCCTTCTGATGGGGGATGGTGGCAGGAAGGACCTGAGCAGAGGTTCACCATCGAGTGCCATGAGGCTTGACTAGTCAAGGGCCTTCAGCCATGTTCAGGGGTGGCATGAGTGTTTCGTGTCAAGGCCGTGAACACTGCAGTTGGTTCCCACATTTCAAGGCCTAGCCCACCACTGCCATCATATTGACCCCAGGTAGCTGTGACTTCAGTAAGAGAGCTTAACACCGTCACACGCCTTCTTCTGCTTGGCTTCTTGATGGTGGGCAGCAGCCCAGCTGAATCTATAGTGTACCCCCTAACAAGATCTCTTATCATATGACGTGCTAGCAGAGTGTTGAAGGAACTCCTTTCTACAGCCTGAGAATGTGGCAATCAGATGGTTCACTCACAGGAAGACTAGAGAGACTTGCTGAGAGAGAATGAGGGGCTGAGCACAAGAGGACCAAAGACCAGGCTCATATCCCATTTGCAGACAAGAAGACCAACCAGAAGTCGCTGAGGCTGCTGGGTTTATCTTGTCTCACTGAGAAAGCAGCCATCAAATGTTTGCTTCATGGAGACGCCACAGCCAGAAAATCAGGTAACAGATTAAACACACATTTAGAAAGAAAATCACTTTGCAACTCTTGAGTCTAACCCCATAAGCTTCATGTACCCAATAAATCAAGGAAATAATAATAATAATAAATAATAATAAACAGCAATAATCTTTAGTGCCAGTAATCAAGGCAGATTATTCCAGCTACTTCCCAGTCCCTTGATAAACCTTAAGTGTATCTGTAAACTCTGGAAAGGGACACACACATACTCAAATTAGCAAAGTCACATCAGCATTTTGGAGATGGGGGAGGTCTGAGAGATTTACTTCATCGATTCCTGAGTAATTTTCATGCTCATTATCAGGAAGCTGTGTTTTCCTTTAAAAGGAGCCACTTGGGCGTGCAGTGACTTGATATAATTAAGAACTCATTTACATTTTATATAGTCGCCAAAGCCCCCTCGGCGTTCCAGGACCTTGGATTAAATTTGCTCATAATACTTTCCCTCAATGAGTGAATATTAAAATATTTAACCTGTAGTTGGGCAATGACCTCGAAAGATGCTAGGACTCCATTCTGGGATGTCAAGAGGTCAAAGGTCGCTTTGTCAACAGAGGACTACAGCCGGATCCTCATTCAGAGGGCGTTGCGCCTCCTCTCTCAATAGCTTGGGGGAGTCTCATTAAATTTCCCTGTTAAAACAGGAATTGGAAACACTACACCATTGCACAGGGGTGGGTTTTGTTTCGTTTCGTTTTTATCATTGCTCTGGAATGATAACACACAAATTACTGAGCCTCTGAAAAATGAGAGCTCCAAGAAGTCGGGGCATTTGACCAGACTATCTTCTGAGGTCATCTCCATCCTCAGATTCTCCAAATATAGGGTTCAAGGTTTAGGATGAGTGAGAACCTCACACCCCAGCTGGAAAGCAAAGACGCAGCTCTGCTCAGCGTCGTGAAAAGCCCACTCCGGGTAGCTCCGGGATATGTTTATTCCAGCAGCAGACAATGCGGCCCATGCCATTTCTGTTCAAGTCCAGCCATCCTGCCTGCAATCTGACATCTTAACTGGGGAAACTGTGGCCTGGCATAGACACACAGACCTGCAGCGCTGCCTCTCTAGTTTGACCAGGTACCAAAGGTCAGAAGAAATTCCAGCCCAGCACAGCCCATGGGACAGCAGGCGGGTGAGACCATCTGGGACAGCTATATGAGGAGGGGGAATGAAAAGAAGTGTTTAGGGCCCTGATCTGTTGCTGGCTCTAACTTTCAAATCCAGCACTACAAGTCCCCAAGGAGACTGGACCCTACTTAGAAAGACATTTGGAGTAGGCAATAAAATAATATGAAACTACCGGAAAAAAAATAAATAAAAAATAAGGAAGAGAAATAGATATGTAACCTCATCACAGGACTCCCACGGTCTCTTGCAACACCATGCTTCATGAACCCCAAAGAAAGCAGAAAACTACAGCTAGCGTTATAAATCCTGGTCAGCTGAATTATTTCACATGTTGCAGCCTGACTTAAGTTATTCATCGTGGAGGCTAGCAGCTCCCTGATGCATCCTTCCGTGTCACTGGACAGGGTAAAAATAATAAATTGGCCATTGTGAGACAGTCTGAGTTCCGTGGGTTTGGGCAGAGCGTGCTTTATATTCTGCTCCTGGAACTGCCTCTTGTTGGTAGTAAATGCTGCCACAGCTGCTGGGTCTCAACAGGCAGGTCCTAGAAGGAAGGATAATTCAATTTTCATCTGCTCTCGGTCTCCTGCTACCTATGCTCTTCCTTGACACCGACAAGGCTGTGCCTGTCTTCCTGGCCTGGGGCCTGAAGAACACTTGCTTGGTTTGCTCCTTGGCAGAAAACGTCATGAGCCACTCTAAAAAAAAAAAAAGAAAAGAAAAAAAGAAAACAAAGGTAAAATCCTCTCTCACCCAGCAGACGCTACTCTGGAAAGCACAAATTATGTGGTGGTGTTTTCAGCTGGTCTCTCCTTTGCTCACTGCTCTCCAAGAATAAAGACACCCAAGAGTCCATCTTACTGCAGTCCCTGGAGACGATCCATTTTTGATTCACTTTTAAAGACTCTAATTACAATGGGAAATATAGACACAAGACAGCACTTTCTGCAACATTGTAATTAATGGCTATGTTATGTGTGGCTTGCAGGTTCTGCCTGCCGTTTTGTAAAGCAATATGGCAAGCTTTTAGAGGACACTAAAATGGTCATACTTGGGGCTGGGGAAGACCAATGGCCTCATATATGGAAGAGTTTGAAAGGAAATAAAAGTGATCTATGTACGCCTGTTCTGTCCTGCAGATGGTTGTGCATAAAGACGAGATGGTTGTGGGTGCACTTTTGATAGGGGTGTCTGTGAAGTGTGATAAAGTCATAACGGCTAGAACATTCCGACTGCAGCTAGGAAAGAAGACATGCCCCTGCAGTAGGACAAAGTGATAAACACACAAAGCGGCATTAAATGTAGTCGATTATGTCTATTTTGTGCATCCAAATATGACTTTTATAACTCCTCCCCCAAACCAAAACTGCAAAGGCACAAATATTGCCTCTATTATGACTGAACATATCTCCTGCAATTCGCTCTCTTTATTTCTACTTTGGTTTGTTATACAAGCCGGGAGGGTTATTCTTTTGGTTTATTTTTTAATGGCAGGTGTAGGTCCTTCCTCACTCCGGTGGCCTCTTTGTTTTAGATGTATTGCTTTCAATCATCTTCATGACGGTCACTTGACTTACAAAAGCCAAGAGCTCTGCCTTGGTACATCTGTGGCCCTTCTACCACAGCTCGGGATTCTTGAGAACACTTTTATTTTAGACCTGTCATCCTCCATCTCCAAAGAGAGAATGGGACTTTTGCAGACATCAGCCAAGCACCCACGTACAGCCTCCTACAAAATGCTCGGCTAAAATCCTCCCCTCAAAATGCTATTGCGGGACGAAATCAAATGTAAACCACATACTCTGAAACAGCAAGTATCGTGGGTAGCTGTGACATCAATATACAGAAAGATGAATAAATGCAATTAAGAAACCAGGCAAAGAAGTAAACGTGCTACGTAGCCTACAAAAGGCCAGCCACATTGTGTTTATTTTAATGTTGTTTAACGGTAACACCTAATAAAGAGAGCATCATGATTGTGTGAACTAAATTTTCAGTCGTAATGAATGCTACAAACTTAACCTCCCAAGTTTAAATAGGCTACAACGTCTTGGGAAAAATGCAAGAAAAATTATTTGATAAAGGTGACGGTTTTTCACACCTGAAAATAATGTTTTCTTGCAGCCTATCTTGATCAACAGCCAGCAGCAACACATTGAAGATATAATCTTGAGACCTTGTGGCATGTGCTTGTCACTACATGCATAACTTACTACGGACAGAGGATCACGGAGATTTTGAACATAATTTCCCACACGACAGGAGATTAAATAGACCACATTGGAGGAAGGCAAGAAGAAGCGAGGTCTCTGGAGTACCAAAAAGTAAACTTCAGTCAGTTCTGGAAGCAGGGAACAGACTGTTGGGCTGGCTGCTTTCTCAAAGTTCCTGTCTCGGGAACTCTGGGGAAAGTCTGAGTGAGGCTAACTCTAATGGAACAGCCTTGTCCCAGGGAAGATGAGCAATGCAGAAAAACATCTTCTCACTGCTAATTATCCTTCCTCCACCCCCTTGTGAGGATACCAGTTTGGGGGTGTCCTCTCCTCTCCCGGAACACCTCGTCCCTTCAGAACCTACCCTGGAGACTACATTCTTAGTCCCCATAAAGAGATGCCAACTCAACCCCTCTCTGAGTTTACAGGCTGTTTTCTCTCGATGTTGTGTTATCTAACTCAAACGAGGCGTCAATGAACAGGAAGGAAAGACACCAGAGCTCAGAACTTTCCCCAGTGTCCCCAGAAACTACATCATCCTCCAGCACGACCTTGGATGGGCCGTCCACGGTGTCCTTCCTTGTGAGAACAGGAAAGATACCCACCCCCCGGATGCTTCTGAGGACAAAGCAGGCTTATCCAGGGAAAACTCTAGAACAGTGCCTGGCGTTCCCTAATACACATGTGCTTCCGTATGGTTATTATTGTTGCTATTTTTGGTAGAAAAACCTTTCAGAAACCAAGTCACATGAGCATATGAACAGTTACCAAACTAAAGCGTCTGGACGGCCTTTACACACCGAGGAGGACAGGGGTGGAGGACACTGGTTTAAGGGGAACTATATGCACTCAAATCAGCTGTCACACAGGCCCTACCCAGCCTAGGAAACAGGGACACAACAACTGCATTGAACTGCTCTGGGGGTAAACAAGCTAAAAAAAATGGTAAATACTGATCAGTTTCTGGTATAAAATTAACACCTAATAAATAGGAAACAAAATGTTTTTCAGTCAAAACATCGCCTTCAGAAATCAGTTAGAAAGGAATGAGTGTTTAGGCTGACGGACTGCATTAGCCATGTCTCTCACTGGTGGAAAATACCTGGTGAGAAGCAACAGGAAGGGAGGGAGTGAGGGCTGGAGGGAGGGAGGACTAGAG
>NW_026067971.1:5841292-5858772 GCF_014885135.2 Alexandromys fortis | reverse complement strand
GGGAGGAACAGAGGGAATGAAGGAAGGAGATTGGTTTATGTGGGGCTCAGAGTTGAGGGATAGCGTCCACTCTGATGGGGCCAGCATGACTGTGGAAGCGTGAGATGTCTGGTCACATTACTTCCTTGATCAGGACACAGAGAGATGACAGAGAGAGAGAGAGGACACAGAGAGAGGGGACACAGAGAGAGAGGAGAGGACACAGAGAGAGAGAGAGGACACAGAGAGAGGGGACACAGAGAGAGAGAGAGAGAGAGGACACAGAGAGAGGGGACACACAGAGACAGAGGAGAGGACACAGAGAGAGGAATGCTGGCACTCACCAAGCTTTCTCCTCTCACCGCATCCGAACCCATCCCGTGGGATGGTGCTGTTCAAACCCTTCACTCCTCAGATAAATCTCTCTGGAAACGCTTGTAAATATGTCCAGAAGAGTCTCCTAAATGACTCAAAATCCTTTTAGTGACAATGAAATTTAGCTGTCACTGACGCTGCAAATGACTCCCAGCGTGTGAACCAGCTGAGAACTTGATGGGAGGCTCATCCCGTCTCTATAACGTGTCATTTCTGATGGACCCCAAAAGACTTCCCAATAACCCATTCCTGAATTAGGCATGCGTGCCTTTAGTCTTTGGCTGATCCAAGCTACAGATACCTCCTTAGGGCACGGTGAGCTTGAACCTCCCAAAGGATCTACTCAGAGAGAAGCCAGCAGACACTGCCACCAGCTCAACTGCTTCCTCCAAGCTTACTCTGAATATTGGTCACTTGCCTTCCCAAGATGAGAAAGAGGGGACTTGCTGTCCCCGTATAGGAGCCTACAGCTACAAAAGTTTCCCCAGCTCTTAGCCCTCACTGGCAAATCTAGGTGTTTCTATATCCACATGTTTCCATAGCCACATGTTTCCATATCCATATGTTGTATGTAGACAGTGAGAAAGAACATTCTCCAGAGTGATAGGTTAGACATGGGAGCATGCTGCTTACTGTCCTTGTGAGAATTTGTCTCAGGAAGCCCACCACTGAGTCCTTCCTCCCCGTTTGCAAACACGTATCCAGAGCTGAACTTGGTTTCTTAATGCCGTAGAGTCAGAGGGAGCCCATGACTGCCTTGTCTGGCTGCACACTGCAGAAGTGATGTTGATACTCCAGTGCTAGCTCACAGCTTCAGCCCCTGCTACACAAATGTTCTCTGATAGAAACCAACACGCGGTCTGAAGAGGGAGGGAGGGAGGGAGGGAGGGGGAGAGAGAGAGAGAGAGAGAGAGAGAGAGAGAGAGAGAGAGAGAGAGAGAGAGAGATCTAGTTAGTCTCAGCTATTGCTGCCACCCCAAGCAAGGAATCAGGGAATCAGACCTGGCAGTAAAGAATTCTTCCCAAGACTCCAACTCAGTCTCCTCCTCAGATGACTTCAGCCCCAGCTGCAAACATAGAAGAACCTCAAAGTTAAAACCACCCCCTGAGCCTGCCAACTGACAAATCCATGAGAAAGATTTACAAACACTGACTTCAAGTGACAAAGTTTGACAATATTATTTAAGGAGTATACAAAAAAACAAAAACATCTCCTAAATTGACCCTACCGTTTTTTAAATGAGCCTGCTAGGGATGTTTGTTTCTGTTGCTGCTGCTATAGAGTTTTGATGCTGGAATAATTGAAGCTAACTCTAATTAGAGGGCGTTAAGGGTAAAGAGAGCAATGTTTGCATTTGTTTGGGGTTATATGATTAAAACAGCAATCTTCTTCTGCAATCTTCATAAAGAATCGGTGCTTAATCCTCAATTAAAATGCTTTAGAAAAGCAAGTAAAATTGGGTTTATTCAAGCAGGTTAAATGTCGCTTCTCTAATGCAAATAATAGATTTGATCACAGAGAGAATGAATATCTACCATGAAACTAATTTCCTATCATTTGATGCCAATTAAGGTGTAATTGCGTCCTCAGCACCACCAGCCCACTCCTGCTGCAGGAAGTACAAGCACATTTGGTTACATTTGTTGAACTTGGGGAAACTCTTATGAGGTTCATTATTTCTAGAAGAAAACGGAACTTGAAACGGGGAATTCTTCTCTAATTCTCTGTGGAGGTAGACCTTAATATCAGATAAAAAGCTGTCATGCAAATTGAGTTCGAGTTCATGCCCACGAGCTTGTTGCCCAAAGGAACCCAGATAAGCAAGGTTACATCCAACTTCGAGTTTATTTCATCCTTTTTGCCTACACAAGCCTATTTGTACTTTTGATGGAATTTTCCTTTAGTGGAGCACATTCTCTTAACACGTGGCTGTGATGCCAGAAGATCGGAACTTTAACTGGGACGTGAGGCAGCTACTGATGACGAGATGGCCACGTTTGCCAGTTAGACTTTTTTCTAGTGGCCAAGATATTCCACTGGCCTGCATATTTCCCTAACTTAGGAAACCACAGGGTACCTGTGGCTTGCAGCTTTTCAACTTTCTTGCACCCACTTTTACTTCCCTGAGCTTCTGTGTTTCTTCTTGGGAGGAAGAAAGATTTGGGGATTACGTTCATGAACTTGGTCGTGTGAAAGTTGACTTGTTGATCTCCAATCTTCATAGCAAATGCATGAGATACAGGCAGGGATACAGGAGGAGGAGAGGTCTTCAATCACCCAGAGACATGCTCACTCTGTCAATCTCTTTGATGAAGCCCCTGTGTTAATGCTATGCATGAGAACATCCATGCTGGGACCAGATTTCTGCCGAGGCTGATGTTAGTGTTTCTAATCCAAAGACATTTCTGTTATTTCATGCAAACTATTCAAACTATGAATCCAACTATCCCAGACTATCTCAACCCGTACCCATCCAAACATGAAGGTCGGAGCAGCCCCAGCTCCACTCACAGCGGGTGATGTGGTAGTCTGGGGTAGACAAGCATATAACAGCCTTTTTCTTCTGGGCCACTAACCAGCTCCCAAACCATGACATTGAGACTTCTTATTAGTTTCGAATGCTCGGCATTAGCTTAGCTCTTTATCCCCGTCTTACCTTGGGGCTTTTTATCTTTTTTCTGTATGTCCCACTCTGTGTTGGCTGGCGGCTACCTGGCTGGCCCCGGGCACCTCCCTCTGTTTCTCCTTTGTTCTCTTCGTCTTCTCTCTTCTTTATTTTTTTCAGTCCTAGATTTCTTCTATTTATTCTCTCTGTCTGCCATCCCCGCCTATGCCTCTCTTTCCTACCTATTGTCCACTCAGCTTTTTATTAAATCAATCAGGTGCCTTCAGTAGGCAAGGTGAAACAGCAACACATCCTTACATCCTTAAACAAATGCAGCATAAACAAATGTAACACACCTTCACATAGTTATAATCATATTCCACAATATGAACAAATATAACACCTTTGCCTAGTTAAAATAATATTCCACAACACAAGCATCTTCCAACCTTAGCAGAGTCAGGAAGCGTGTTTTCCTTGATGCCTACTCGGCAAATGTGATGAATTTTGAAGCTATAAATTCTGAACATGGATGGGGCAAGGGCGATGTTAGGATTGGGTGTCACTGTCTGGTTCTGGAGGATGACAACTGATTGGTTTGCCTAGCCCAGAGTCACGCAGGATTCCCATCAGACATCTCCTAGGAGTTCCGAGTCATGCGAAGACACAGGACACCGGGTTAGAAAAGGGAAGAAGCCCACAGAAATACACAGCTGTGGAAAATGCTGCCTCTGAGAGACTTATCTCTGGGGACACAGAAAGAGTGACCTAATTTTACGTGATCACTGTTCCTGGAAAGCAAAGTCTACCAATCATAGACTGAAACAATTGGATTAGCAGTTTAAAAAAAAAAACCTGTGATGCAAATAATTGAAAATTTACCAAATAATGAGAGAAACACAACACATATGTTCTTGCAGGGAAATGAAGAAAATGGAGCCAGGTAAACAGAGTGCATGGCAAAGGCAGCCTAGAGTGACCCTCTCTGTCCTGATGATGGAGATGCTCAGCTCTCTGTCCTGATGATGGAGATGCTCAGCTCTCTGTCCTGATGATGGAGATGCTCAGCTCTCTGTCCTGATGATGGAGATGCTCAGCTCTCTGTCCTGATGATGGAGATGCTCAGCTCTCTGTCCTGATGATGGAGATGCTCAGCTCTCTGTCCTGATGATGGAGATGCTCAGCTCTCTGTCCTGATGATGGAGATGCTCAGCTCTCTGTCCTGATGATGGAGATGCTCAGCTCTCTGTCCTGATGATGGAGATGCTCAGCTCTCTGTCCTGATGATGGAGATGCTCAGCTCTCTGTCCTGATGATGGAGATGCTCAGCTCTCTGTCCTGATGATGGAGATGCTCAGCTCTCTGTCCTGATGATGGAGATGCTCAGCTCTCTGTCCTGATGATGGAGATGCTCAGCTCTCTGTCCTGATGATGGAGATGCTCAGCTCTCTGTCCTGATGATGGAGATGCTCAGCTCTCTGTCCTGATGATGGAGATGCTCAGCTCTCTGTCCTGATGATGGAGATGCTCAGCTCTCTGTCCTGATGATGGAGATGCTCAGCTCTCTGTCCTGATGATGGAGATGCTCAGCTCTCTGTCCTGATGATGGAGATGCTCAGCTCTCTGTCCTGATGATGGAGATGCTCAGCTCTCTGTCCTGATGATGGAGATGCTCAGCTCTCTGTCCTGATGATGGAGATGCTCAGGTTTTTAATCCCATAGCAGAATCTACACAACCGTGACTCACATTTGTCTGTTTAAATGGCTGGTTCTGTGAACCTTTAAAAACTCAGTGATGTTTCTCATTGTCTACATTTTTCCTCGTTCTGGGATGTTTCGAACAGGCACACCCCAACCTGTCACTATGACCTTGTGAAGGGGGTCGCCTCTAGTGGTTCTTCTGCAATTTCTCGGAGGAGTACAATTATAACAACTTCGTTTTACCTTTTATTGGCTTCAAGCAAATAGAACTCAAAAGGCAAAATACAATAAGATTAATCAGAAATGTGAATTCCTATGAAGGCTTGAGGAGAATAATTTAAATGGAAATGATTTTTATTGTCACTAGAAATAGTAATTGAGTGCAAGGCTGACACACGAAGTACAATAAGCCCTTGGCAACTGCAGATTTAACATGCATTGCTTTTAATGTTCTTAAGTGACCCTGAAAGCCCAGCACGTGGAATAATTTGCCATGTTGCTGAAACATGAGTCTGAGTTGCTGGCTCAAGGAGGCAAGCTAACCGGTTGACTCAATACTAAGGACTCTATTCTCTACTTGTCTTATGATAGAAGGTGACAGATCTGAGGACTTGCAATGTTCTCCACGCCTTCCAAGGCATTGCCAAGTGAGATACAGCACTGGCGGAGAACATTAGCAAAGGACAGAGGATGGAGACATAACACGCTGAACCACTGGTAGCTCGGCTAGGAGCACTCAGCAAATACTTCTCCTCGATCATTATCAAAGGGAACAATGCATGCTAAGTGTTTAGCACAACGTCTGACAGGTGGCAGGTTCTTTCCGTGTCCCCATCTTTCCCTTTGCTCCAGAAACAGTTTCTTCTCACAGACAAGTCACCTCTAATTGGTAAAGCAAGAAAGTGCCAGAGGCCAACTCTGCTTTTTTTGTTTTAATTTTTTGGAATTTGAGCAGTATTTTTTTTTTTTTTGCAAAATCTGCTTAAGACAAGGGGTTTCTGCATAAAAGTCACACCTGACTTAGCAGTCTCTGTTTATGGGGGGTGACAGGGGCATTGATAATCCATCCTCTTAATCTACAGCCACACAGTGTGACAGGATTAGGGACCGGGGCCCGTATGCAGATGTTAGGGTGTGTGGCAAAATTGAGACACTTCAATAAATTTGCTTGTGAAGATTAGGGATGGGTGTTTGATACACCCGCTTGGCTTCCTCGCCATCTGAACACAGCGTCTCCATAATCCCCTTCACTGCGGTCTCATTAATGTGTCTTTCAAATCATATTACATTCGTATACGTAGCATGTCTGCTTAAAAAGTCAAATAAGTCTGGCTTTTCATTACGACAGCCTTTTCTGAACCAGTGAGTCTTTCCACAGACCACACTGAAATAACTTCTCACCCAGACTCGCCTATTTGCATATCTGGTGGATAGTCCAATGCAAGAGGGCCCCAAATGCAACTATCATTGCTCTAATGCTCAGAAAGCTCATTAATGTCCCATGAGTCCCTGAAACAGATCGTCATTAAAGGAACCCAAGATTTCCATTTTGTGTTTGTGCATGGAGGCGGAGGGGTTTGTGTTAATAATACCCTCCCTCCCCCGTGCCGGGGTGGGCAAAGCGCCCCTCTCTCACAGAAACAACAAACAATAGGAACGGGGCAACTGTTTGGTTATCAAAAGATGAATATGATAATTCATAGCAATAGGAATACTGAGACTCCGCCCCTTCAATCTAAATGACGAGAAAGCAGTTAGACATCTCCCCGAGACTAGAAATTTAGGGTTGGCCTTGGAGGATTGCGACGGGGATCTGCTCTTCCTCCCTTCTCTGCCACCTTTCACTGCCTCAGGTTAGCAAACTGCTCCAGCAACCATCAGCCAAGAAATGTCCACGTCATCTGCAAATGACAGGCCACCGGTCTTAGCCTGAGTGATTGCAGAGGGGGAGGTGCTGAAGGATTCGGAGTGGCCAGAACAAGACTTAAAAGCGATGTGAGATAGGGAGCAAAGAGGGCGGCAATTGCCTTGGAGCCCGAAATAGACTGAGCTTCAATGCCAAGGAAAAATCAGCGGCTTCTCCATCATTTCTTTAAAGGTCAAAATTTTTGTTGGTGGACTGGGAAAGCAGCGGATTGCAGATGCGTTTAACAGCAGGATATTTTCCGCTGCCATGACCAGTTAAGGAAGATTTTCTAAAACACACACCTGCTGGTAAACAGCTTGGCCCTATTCTGGGTCATTCGCCTCCTTCGGTCTCCTTGCTGCCTGGATTCTTACCTTGGTAGAGTCCCAAACCTCACATCCGTCAAAACTAGGCTTTCAGTAAAGTCCATTACGGTTTCGGAGAGGTACCTCTGTGGCTCTCGAGGAGGTTTTATGGTGTGGGGCTGCCTCCTCCCAAATGCAGGAAGTACACACACGAGGCAGACGAGTCCAGAGCACGGACCTGCGCCATTTCCTCTGCTGTTCTGCAGCCAGCACCAGCCCTGAGTGGGAGACTAAAACCAAATCCATTCTTAGACAGCCTCTGAGAAGTCAGAGAAAGCTGAGGATACCTACCGAGAAGTCTGGTAGAGGTGTCACCAGCCATCTACCATGGGACGCCAGTCTGTGGGCTCTAAGTCAAACAATCTGTTCAGCAAATTCATCAGGTGGCCATGGTCAAGGTCATACTGAGGATGGGACATCTCCATTCCTGTCCACATTTTGTGGACACAGAGGAGAGTAGAGACTCAAGGAGGCCTTTTAGCCCATGGAAAGCTCATCTCCAGGTTCAGATGTGGGAAGACAAAGTCATAAGTGTTTCTTCCAAGTCAAAGGCACCTTAGAGTGGCCTGCTCTTTGAAGTTATTCTTTGGAATGCCTGGCTCTTCTACCAGCCACACACTGGCAACATAGATGGTTGATCAGTTATGGCCTCTAAGAGCTAAAATAGTCATGCAGCCATGGATTTGGGTTGAGATCGCAGTGTTTAGTATGACTTGTCCTGGACGTTTGGCTCCCCTGGCATGGTTCATGCTTTCCTAGGACCTGGGCTGAGATATATTTTGTTTTATTTTATTTTAAAGTTTATTTATTTGTGTACGTGTTTGTGTTTATACACATATGTATTCATAACTGACAAGCTGTCTCTATTCATGCATTTCCATTTGGCGAAGAAACAAAAAACATAAACATAAACTTAATTTTTTTAAGAAGTTGTGGTGGAGCATGCCTAAAAGCCAAGAACCGGAAGCAATGACAAGATGGCCAGGAGGCCAAGGTCAAGCTCAGCTGCAGACTGATTCCAAGGCCCTCAAGAGCTGTAGGAGACCCTCTCAGACAAATAAACAAACAAACAAATAAGTACTCTGTCTTCAGTAGGCTCCTTACTTTTACAAGTATCCCAAGCAAAGGAGAATCGTGATTAAGAAAGGGACACAAGCTATTCCCTGTGTCCCCTACTTGAGAAGCAGGAATAACAGCGCAGCTGGTAAGATGGTCAACGAGCTTAGAGGCATTAACACACCAAAAACGCTTAGAACGGTGCCCGGCACACAGCTGGCGCTCGGCCGTGTTCAGCTGTCATTCCATCTTCACAACGACGCTTTCACAACCTTTCTGAGCACCCAGTGAGGAAGAGAACAGGAAAGTTTCTGGAGTGTGTAGGAGGTGTCAGGGAACTGCTGTGGTCTCGGGCTGGCAACTGCCCCGTCCCTCGCTCACCAACAGAGACAGACCACTGTAGCCCTAGCTTGAGTTTTGTTTCACCTTTCCAGCTGCCATTCTTACCTTCTTCCCATGAGTGTGGGTCTTCCAGCTGAACAAAACAAAACCCAAGGGAACACAATCCTGAGAATGAAAAAGCCAGAGTACCCCCGTGTGAGAACCGGCGAGGGCCAGGGAAGGGAAGGTGGCTGATCGTGCTCAGAGCCCGGGCATTTACGTTCAGACCTTAACTGCGATTCTTCAGAATGAAAAGACAAGAGAGGGAAGAATCCCACTTGGGATCATTGATGCACGCATGCCCCTGGCCTGCGTGCATCCACCCAGTGAGCCTCAGCATAGCAAGCTGTTCACATCAGGATGGCTTTTGCCTGGTCCTCCAAAAACACACAGCACTCAAACCTGGTTTGTGCTAAAATGCTAAAGTAACTTGCAAGCAAATGTACATCATAAGAAGATTTTAAGCAGCCTGTAGATGCCACAGCATTCATTTCTCAAGGATGTCTCCAAATGACACCAATCAAAGGACTGGGTCAAATCAACAGTAATTTATTGGAGGCCTCGAAATTCCTGCATTGATTCATCCCCCTGTGCCTGAACATGAACCCTGCCCAGTCAAGCTGGTGAGGGCTCAGGCAGGCTGTGCGGCTGTCACCAACTCCATCTGAGAAGTTTAAATCCTTAATGGGATCAGAGGTCTTATAGGCCGTTCCTCCTGTGCAAGAGAGAGACCACCAATCTCTCACCACTGATTCCACACCTGACACGTCTCCTATTTTCCAGCTAACAATTATTGTCCGAAAGCCAGTCAATTATAAAAAGAAACTTACAAAGTCCTTAGCAACTACGAGGAAACTTGGTGGAATCTGTTCGTTCTGTAGGGAAAATGGCAGCGTAACTGTCCGAAGACAGCTGGTTTCACGAGTGTCTACGCGCCATCCTGACGCTAATCATTAGGACGTTAACGTCCATGCTTCTTTGTGTGTCCACCATGATGCTTAACACTAACTGTCTCCTTGGTGGAACCTCGCTTCACATGGAGGTGGGTCTCTGGGCATGCCTACTCAGAATTATCTTGGTAATCAATGGATTGAGCTGGCACCCTTCCCCGGATGGGATCCTGGACTCTGTCAGCAGAGGTGAATGGCAGCTCTCACCTGTTCTCCTCTTCCACCTGGGGATGCCATGTAACCAGCTGCTTCTGTCTCCTGCTGCCTCGACTACCCCACCAGGATGACTGAGGCACAACGAACCCCTTCTCTCTTTAGTTTCTTACATCAGGACATGGGGTCACAGCAACAGGAGAAGAAACTAAGTTATCCATCCAATCACGACGACACAGGAAAGGAAAGAAATCTTCCGTTTCTGGAAAAGGTGGGCACTTGTCTTGGCCTCCAAATCCTGCCCTCTTAACACCCCACAGGCACTGATGGCCTTACTGCTCCGTGGCAGTAACTCCGGTGTTTTATGTTTGCTTTTCTCTGCCCCTTCTCTCCTATCATAATCTGAGCCAAGGAGCCCCCATCTTAGTCCATCATTCATTCAGTCGCCCCAATAATTCGTATAGGTGTGGTACATGGAAGGTGCTTGAGAAGACAAGCCTGATGGGTGAAAATAGATCTCAGGATTAGGACGTCCCAGAGGTAAAAACATAACACATCCCATTCTACAGCACTTGCTAAAGAACAGTAAGATGATGGGGATGGGGATTGTTGGCTTAGGTAGGAAAGAGACACGAGGACAACCCTGATGCTGACAAGTAGGGACTTGGGACAAAGAAGCGGGGTGAGGGCTCTTGGAATGAGTTCGTTCCCTCATGGATAGGTTGGTAGAAAATAAAGCAAGGCGCCCACACTCCCTTGTTAGCGTCTCTATGGACTCCAGTTCCTTGCAATGGTGGGACACAGCGGTGCTGTGTGCCACTAAATCCCACAGCCAGCAGAATCAGGACAAAAAGCCTCTACTTCCTATGTAAACACAACAACAAGCCCTGATTCATGGAGTCACTCCTGGGCTTCTTCACCACAAGGAAGTGGAGAGACACACAAATACAAACGGCGGAGCCAAAGGGCAGAACCGGTCACGCTGCCGATGAACTCGGGTGTCTTGTGAAGTGAGCGCCACCACTTCTGTTCTGAAGTTACATGGCCAACGTGCTTAACAGCAATGTTTTGCAATTTTAAAAATATCCAAAAGTTCTTCACGGCCCAATTAAGTCTGCTGAAGCCCACCCTTGGCGGGAGAAGATTGCTGCCTGAGGCTTCTGAGGATTCCGCCTGCTTCTCATCTGCTTGTCTTTCCACACAACGTAGCTTAAGTCCTTAGTCCGTAAAACTCAAGGAACGCACATTCTACCGCAGTCATCAGCCGCAGTAGCCTCCCTGAGCTCTCTCCCTGCTCACTGTATCTTTCATTTATCCCTTGGGCTGTGACACCCATCAGTCCACTAAGGCTCTGAGAGATGGCTCAGTGGGTTCGAGGCCGGCCACCAGGCCTGACCACCTGCATTTGATCACCGGACTGTTTGTTGGAAGAGAGAAACAACATTTATTTCTATGTGATCCTCCAGCCTCCACTGCGGCACACCCGACTAGCTCACGCACACAATAAAAAAGTAACAAAAATTCTAAGAAAACTACATAATTGCCTTAGAATTCATCATGATAGAGGAAATAAGAAGTCCAAAGTTCTAAAGGTATCTGAAACAAATATTTGTGTGTATGTGACACACACCCGAGTTTCTCTAGAAGCACACCTAGGTTTGGGATTTCTAGAGTTTTTATCCCCAGATTTATAACTATTTCTAAATTACTCTCATTTTTTTTCTTCTTCATTCATTTTCTGTGTGCATAAACTGTGGGGGTGTATATATGTGTGCATGTGAGTGTGTGTGTGTGAGAGAGAGAGAGGGTGTTTCATCACAGTAATAGGAAAGTAACTAAGATAAAGGGATCATGTCAAATTTTTTGTGATTCTTGTTATCAGGGGAGGCTGTCTACACACACACACAAATACAGACATACAGAGAGAGAGATACACACACAGGCACACACATAGGTGTACACACAAATACATACAGAGAAAGAGATATACACACAGGCACACACAAAGGTGTACACACACACAAATACAGACATACAGAGAAAGAGATATACACACACAGGCACACACAGAGAGAGCACAGACTTCTAGGATAAATTTGAAGATTAGCAAAAGGATCTTGAGAAAATAGCATCTAAAAATCAGTGATGATAATAAAACATTTCATTCCCTGTCCCCCCATTTACTGAAAAGTGTTTAAAAGCCTAATAGCAAATCCAGGGAATTCTCTCACACAGAAAACAATCCCAGGCTAGAGACACTTGAACTCTGGCATTTTACAGCCAACTTAGTTCAGATCTCTCGTTTCACAATCCTTCTACCCCGCCGTGAAAGGAACAAGAGCTCCCAGGAATATCCGGACTTTTAGGGCTTCAGCCTCAGTCGGCAGGTTTTATCTGATCTGAGCGATGCTTCAGCTGTGCTAACATGAACATTCAGCTTCAGTGGCTGCGGCTTAGATCCAAAGCGCCATGCTTAGCCGTGAATGGCATGTTTAACTTCTGCCTTTTTCATAATCTGAAGGCTGATCTGAAGTTATACAATAAAAAAGATCAATGTTTAAACTCTAAAAGACTATTAGGTTCAGAAATCTCCCTGACAGCCTTCATCTGTCCTCGGGTCACTATTTTAATATGTGGTTAAAGAACAGTAATGCCACACGTGGGGCTAGGGAACCATCTTCGGGATTAGGCAACCCATGCTCAGCCTCCCCTCCTTCGCCTCTCAGTTGAGAAGAAACCTCAGTCCCAGCTCATCCCTGCCCGTGAGTCTGTTCCTCGGGTTGTTATTGCAATTTAATTTCTAAATAAACCTGCCTGTCTATGTCATCATCTATGCTATGCGTTTTCTTTGTACAAAAGAAAAATCTTCTCCTTGTTACTGCAGAAAACGCTTGATAAAACTGGATGCGGGGAATGGCTCGGTCGGTAAAATGCATGCTTTGAAAGCCTTCCATCCCTGAAGCCACAGAAGGAAGGCAGAAGTCTAGTGTGGTGATCTCAGTGACTCCAGCTTGTAAGCCCAGAGCTGGGAAAGCTCAGACAGGTGGGTTCCTGTGGCTTCCTTCCTAAGAGACCTTGTCACCTATGAGTGCCACCTGACCTTACATGCTCCCATACACATGCTTGCGCACACACCTTCATGAAGTTGTCTTCCTCAGTCTACATCCATCCCCGTCTCCCTGCGAATCCCCTAGAATGCCGCCTGTCTGTAGCCATGCCAGGAGCCCCTGTGCACTACGGTGGCCATTCTCCTTCAATGGCTTCAGACAGACTCCGTTTAACTTTCAGCCATTCCCTGGGAATGGCCGCCTCTACCCAACCCACTTACACAGTGGTAACTACAACCAAAAAACTACTGTTGACTGCGGTCCCTCAGAGACCTGTTCATTACCTGTCATTAAATGTTTTAAAACTTTGCATAATTGATCTGGCCAATAAGTCATCATTGATTTATGGGTTTCTGTGCTGAAGAGCCTACTCTTTAAAAATTCATAACCCCAGTGTGTGTCTTTACAATCCATTAGTGTTTACGTACCTACCAACTTAGCATTGATTGACCTTGGGCCAGGATTCTCATGGACTCTTTTTATTTTTTTATATATATAGGAAAACAATACTTCAGCATTATCCCTTGACAGATACACTTTGATTTTTTCCCCCTCCTTCAAAATGAAAACTTTGCTTGAAATGATGAATAAGTAAAACATAGTCCATAAGCTGCTCTTCACTCTTATTTAAGCGTGTGGGCTGGGTTGTGTGAACCTCCTTTCCCCGCCACCAGATTCAAGTGTGTCAATGTTCTAAAAGGCTTTGAAAGTTTTATGATGATTCCAAGGGATGCAGGAGTAATAGCTGAAGAGTGAAGCTATTAGTTTTAATATTTATATCGAGGGCTCTGAAACATTAATGTGACAGGATGTAGGACCAGGGCAGTGGGAGATAGGGAGATAGCTCCTTCACAGCCACCTCCACATGCAAAGGGGATCTCTCCGTGTGCTTCACCTCCACATGCAAGGGGGATCTCTCCATGTGCTTCACCTCCACATGCAAAGGGAAATCTTTCCTTGTGCTTCTGTTTATTTTCTGAAGTTCTGAGGCCGAGGTTCAGGTGCTTTGAGAACTGAGTTTTTTTTTTTTTTGGTTTTTTGTTTGGGGGTTTGTTGCTTTGTTTTATTTTTTCCTTTTCCTGAAATTTAAAGTTCTGAGCAATAAATACGTGCACTCACCTGGAGCTCATAGTACCGTGGAAAGCATGGGTAGAGTGCCAGATGAAGTCAGCACATAGATTTGTTAGGTCTGTCTTCCCGTACCCTCTGAGCCCCCCACTCTGAAGGTCATCTTTCAGTTCAGCGACACTTGGTCTGGCCCACGCTCTCAGCTGTGTCTTAGGAAATCTTAAAGAACGGCCATCATAAACCTGGATGCAGACGGTTTTCCAGGGAGGCCTGCTCACAGCGTTCCTGCGTGAAAGGAAAAGCAAGGCTGTTCTGAGTCCTGTCAGCTCTACAACCTCGTGCACATTCTTCTGTGTCTTCAAGATCTCATTGTTGATCTTAAAAGGACCAACACTTAGGCCAGTGCACATGGCTCTCCCATGCACCACCATGCAGCAAATAATCCCTGTTGTCACCACCACCAAATGAGCAAGCATATTGAGGATGTACTTGGACCTACATTAGGGTTTCCAAAGTAACATACAGGTCTTATTATCAAGGTATTAAAAGTCTATTGGGAAATAAGAACATTTGTCTACTTAAATCACTAAAGAGCCAAGATGTTTTGGAGTTGCAGCAGACCTAGGAGCCCAGGGTTGAAAAGCTAGAGAGAGTGCTGTGGTTGAAGGTGCCTGCTCCTCCGTAGGACCTGGTTTTGTTTCTCAGCACCCATGCTGGGCAGCTCACAGCACTTGTAACTCTAGCCCTCATTTGGTGTCTGCAGGTACCCACGTGCCTATGACACAAATACACACACACAGGGACAGACAGACAGACATACACACACACACACACACACACACACACACACACACCTGACCTGACTCAGCATCTCAGACCTAGAGACAACATAGTTTTCTGTGAAACCCTCCAGAACTTGGTTTCTCCTGAGATGGGGCACTTACGTCTGCCTCACACAGTCACTGTGATTAATATAGATAGACCATGCTAATAATATCCAAGGAGAGCAGCCAACTCCTAAAGATGTGGACCCTTCAGACAGCCTCAGGTATGAAGGTCGCAGGAATTGCCACCTACAGCAGTGAATACACGCATGCATTACAGGATGTGTGAGAAAGGGGGTAGGACTGAACACAGGCCAGTGGGCGTGTCTCTGCTGTACATGTAATCAAGTCAATGAGATGGGAGATGGACATTTGTGGGCAATCTCAATATTAACAAGTCAGGAAGAGTCATTAAATATGAAAGGAGGTCCAGTGTGATCTAAGAGCAAAGGAAAGACTGCCAAGCCATGTCATCATGGTAGCTAGTGGAGCCAAGGTTGGGAATATCTAAAATATTCATTTGCAAACAAACAGACAGAAGTCCGACCCTCTACCCTTCCGTTCTGGGTTCTAAACCTGCAGCCCTGCCTCCGCTCCCCGTGTATTTTCTCCTTTTAATTTGCAGACTTTCCTCAAATATGTGGGCAGCGTCAACTGTTTGTATTTAAGATGAGACGGTAAAGGCATGTAGACTCCTTCTTTGCAGGACCCTTGATCTGATAATGGGACCTCCTTCCCCACTGCCTGGCTTTGCCCTAAGTAAGTGGTGATGTCTGGTTTTTTTGTTGTTGTTGTTGAACGACCCACAAACGTCAGAGGTCTTTTCTCTGAGATCCTCCATTTCCTCAAGAACAGCATCCTAGAGATTCCTGTCTAGGTACCATTCAGAACTGGATGCATCTGTTCTGTGCACATAGAAGGGAAGGGATGTTGAGGTTCCTAGGACTTGTGATGTAGACAGTCACCTGATAGCCTGTTTATGTTTGCACCTTGGCCTTTGCCTCCCCAAAACCAGAGCCTCATTCGTGCTATTTTCCCAGAAACGACATCTCTGCTGTGTTGGTGAATTGCGTAGGGTGGAGAGTGAGTGTTAACCAAAGGGCACACTGCCAGCTAGTGCAGGATCAGCAGAGAGCCTGGGGTTCAAACACCAGATACCAAAGCCCACTTATGCTCCATCTTGGTTCCTCTCTAGTGTGTCCCTCATCCCAACACTTCTTTGCTTGTATTGTTGACTGTAAGTATGTTTATTTTAACTTGCTCTGCCTGCTGAATTATTTGGCATGCCCTGTCTTCTTTCTTCCTTCTAGAAGAGGCTTTATCCCTTCTTGTCTATTATCTCCTTCTCTGCTTCTTGGTCTCTGTGGCTTCATTTCATTTTGGATTTTGTTTCTTGATTATTTTAATGGACGTTCAAGTGGGATCAGAAAGAGATGGGTACATGGTCTGTTTTCCAGGTTCAAATGGAAGTCCCCAAGGCGTGGGGTAGGGGTGGTGGTTGCCCTTACAAATTCTGTGCAGACCCAGGGAGACATCCACAAATGAGGGGTGTTCCATACAAGTGGGAAGGTGAGCGGGGATCACATCTGCTCCCCTTTCCTCTAAACACAGACTCAAGAGAGCCATGGTGTGAGAGGGAACTGGACTGGGGGACATGGGAGCCTCTAGAGCCTGCCCTCAGGATTTCTTAATAGTCCACAAGTTACCAAGAAGTAATGAGGGAGTTGACTTTCCTGCCACACACACACACACACACACACACACACACACACACGCTCATAGCCATGAGGAAGCAAAGGCCAGCAAGGCAGCCTTCTCAAGGCCAGAAGCTCACAGGGAGGCTGGGAGGAGAAAAACTGTCACACCAGGTCCTTTCATCGACTTTCTACTTTGCTTTCCAAGGTCTCCAAAGGCTGATATTCCAGCCCCACCTCTTCCTTGTTAGTAGCTAGGAGAGTAGATCTGTCTGCAGGCACCAGGTAAGTGCTGTCCCTACAATCCTAAGGATGATCCAATTTCAACTCCCTTCTTCGCCTTCTCTCCCTCAGTAGAGACCTTGAAGAAGAGAAGCCATGACAAATGGAATCCAGACTTCCTGTGACGTATCACTAATGCCCCCAAATCCAAAGCAGGAAACCCGCAACAACCCAGCACTGCCTCATGCACCCCCTCACCTCTCCCCACTTTCCACCCTCCCTCCCTTGTGCTTCTTCACTTAAAGGATTCGCTTGAGCAGCTCCCCAAATGCTCACACAGTGGCAAATAAATACGCTTCTTCTTTGTCTCTGGCTACGGGTCCTTCCCTGTAAAGGTTGCATAGCCAGTATTTTCTATTCCAAATGTCAAAGCAACTATGGACTTCCCTGAGGGGACATTTTTCCAAAAGTCCGTGAAATCAGGTTGGCAGGCCATGAGAGACACAACGCAGCAGCTATACATATCCCTTAAAAAATCACGGAAACAGCACCCTCGGAGTTCCCCCGTTAGCAAATGCAAACAGCCTGACCAGGGTCCTGGGCTCATCCGGCTTGTTGGGCAGCAGATACAGCAGTTCCCTCATAGTCAAGACTGTGTCCCTCAGGCATCTGCTTAGTCTCCTCAAAGATTTTCAGAGCTATCTTCTCTCTCCTTCCAAAGAAACAATTGGGTTTAAAACTTCTGTGGGAAAAACTCGCATACCCTTGCAGTGTTACTCTATGGAGACACCAAGCTCTCTGTGCAAATGTAATCATGGCAGCAGCTTTTCTACAAATGTCCCCCCTCTGTGGAGTTCCAAAGTGCTGAACACACCGTGGGGCGCACAGTACAGTGATTCAGATTGGGCGTGAGCTCTTACAGCCTTCCAGCAATCCCTGTCCTCATTCTCCTCCATAAGGTAAAGGGAGGAAGAAGACCAGCTGGAGAACGACAGGGAAACCAGGAGCTCTGGTGCTGTCCAAAGCCAGCCTAGGCTGTATGAGACTGTCCAAAGGAAGGAAGGAAGGAAGGAAGGAAGGAAGGAAGGAAGGA
>NW_026067971.1:5835698-5841085 GCF_014885135.2 Alexandromys fortis | reverse complement strand
GGGCTGGCGACAGAGAAGAAAGTGAATTGCATCTTCATCACTGCCTTCTCTTTTGGCCAGAGTCAAGGGTTTGGGTCTTGCACATCCATTCTCTAGTATTCTGAGGAAAAGAAGAGCAGCCACATTGAAAGATACTACAAGGGCCCCTGCTGCCAAGCTGTGTGGTTGGGGTAGAAGACCCCTGATATGTCCCTTCCCACAGCCACGTGGCACAAGCTGGGCATGAGAGACACTGAAGAGGCTTCCACCTGCAGCCACATGACTCGGGGAGGCTGGGTGCCATTACGATGAGCAAGTGTACGAGCTTACGATGTGGAGATGGGGGGGGGGAGCGCATCAGCTATGATCTGTGGAGAGAGGTAGCACTAGAGATGTGAGGACAATGAGGAACAGCCTCTCCTGTGCAGCCGCCTAAGGCCATGGAGATAGCCAGAGGTGCAGACGCCAAGGGCCACATCTGTGACCCTACAACAGCAGGAGTCTGAGTCAATGGCTGTGACCCATGTCAATATCAAAGACCATTGGCTATCTCTTGGTCTGGGCTGTTGCCTGAGGCCATGTGGATGTCCAAGGGCAGTGTAGAACTGGCCCTCCCCCTGCCTGGCTGTGGCACTCTGAAGAGCTGGCCCACACCTCACACGGGTAGCGCAGTAGAGTGGGCCCTGAGAATGTGTGTGGGTGAGCTGCCCAGACGGCGTGTCTGAAGAGCTGGCCCTGAAGGTCTGAGAGTGGATGAGCTGGTCCTGCCCCTCACCTGAGTGAAGTGGGAGAGCAGGCCCCAGTGGTACAGGCCTGGAGATTAGACAGACTGACCAACTCAGCTACACCCAGGCCCATATCCAGGGCTTTGAGTTAAGCCACCCCAACATCTACTCCATCTAAAAACTGCTGATGCATTTGAAGGTGCTGGATACCTGAAGAGCTGAAGCTGCAGGATACCCATGACATAGGACACCACCAGGATATCTGAGAGGAGTCCCCGTGAGGGTCCAGTATTGACAGTGTCGCAGAAGACTGGAGCCCGCATCAAGACCAATGACTCACTGCAATGAACATTGCAAGCAAAGCTGGGCAAAAGGTAGACTGGGGGACATACTGCGATACACCTCAGCTTCCACAGTGAGATTTTTTCTCTTTAATTTGTATTTTTATGTTTTTTTTTATTTTTTATTACATTTACTTTTTTCTTTCTTTTGGGGGGTTGTAAGGGCTTAGGGTGGATTTGAAGGGATGGGGAAATAAGTAGGATTGGGGTACATGATATGATATTCACGAGGAATTGAAGTTTTTTTTAAAAAGAATCTATGGAGATTATCAGTTAGAATATAAGCTGCCTGCCTCACAGGTCTGCGTGAAATGAAGAATGGTGTTTGGGCATCTCAGTACAGGGAGAAGGGCCCAGAGAGAGACTACCTAGATCACACTCACACTCTGTATTTTGCTGAAGGTGGGAAACCCTGCAGGTCTCCTTGGGCCAGTGAGTGACCTTACACTCTGTCTTTGCTTCCTCCAGAACTTGGGTGTTCTTGAGAGCCTCATTCTCAACTGTGACATTGCTCTGTTGTGGGACTGCTACAGGAGCTTTTGACCTCTGTCATGAGGGGAGCTCTGCACACGTTGGAGCCATTTCCCTGTCCCAACCACGACACCAGTGATTCTGTGCCTTTCAGCTACCGCATCAGAACCACCCTTTGGGAAATGCTCAACATTGGAACTCTGCATTCAGAAGACTCACCCAACTGAACTTGGCCAGGAAGTAGGGGGTGACATTTTCACCCATAGAGCGAGGATGCTTCCATTGGTGTTCTGGATGGACTATGTAACCTTTCATGGTCTCTGACCATTGTCTTTTCCACCCCGGCCTATACCTCACTTCTAATTAAGCTTGTCGGAGAAGAGGAATGTGCTTGATTATCGATTCTCCAGCACAGTTCCTCCTCTGCAGGCACGTTGTCCCCACATCCTGGAGATGGCTTCACCCATCTCTTCCTTTCCTAGACTGTAAGTAGCCACTCCCCCTTCTCATCCAGGCCTAGGGTTCATCACTCTGGAGTAGGAAACCATCTCTTGTGGGTTTCCCTGCCCCTTGCTCACATCCTCGTAAAAAGTCTAATTTTTTTTTTAAAGTTTCTTCAAATCACCCAGTCAGGGTACACCACCTGTCTCCTGCTGGGACACAGACCAGCACAGTTCATAGGATGAAATTTACCAAAGCAAAAGGCCTCGCCTACCGTAGAGAGTGAAATAAAATAAGGATGTTGTTTATTTAACAGTCATAAAAATAAACATAGCCCAAGGACAAAATCCTGTTATATTTACCACATGTAAGAAAGCATAAGTGGTAACAAAAAATGTCTCAATAATATGGGTTTTCTATGCTTAGGAAGTCTAGGGTTTCAAGTGTTGCAAGAGATATAAAAACTTGTAAAACTTAATCTTTCTTTTGAATTTCTAATAAAAGAAACCTCAAAACATTGCATTCGGCAAAAGAGCATGGAAGGATATAGTCGCAACCCTAGTAAACTTCAGTGAAATGCGTGTAGGAAGAGGAGTAAAGTTATACGGAAACCGATGATGAAATCAAAGAAGTTAAATCTGTAAGGGAAGCAGCAAAGAGAAGGATCACTGAGGGGGTGAAGCCACTGGCTGTGGAGGGCTTTCCCTCACAGCACAGAGAAAATATCCAGAGGACCATGGAAAATCAGCTCAGATCAAGTGACGCTCCTAACAGGCCACATACATTATGAATATTCAAAAAACAAGGTTTTCCAATACAGCAGAATAATTATTTAGAAGACATGATAAAAAAGAACTTGGTCATGTTAGGTCTTCAGTGTGTGTTGTCGGGGCTTGTGCTGTGGGATGGTCTTTCTGTATGCTGTGAATATCTTTGCTCTCATTGGTTGATAAATAAAGCTAATTTGGCCTATGACAAAGCAAGATACAAGCAGGTGGGAAATCCCAGCAGAGATACAGGAGAAGGACCGAGTATGGGAGGTGTCACCCAGCCAAGGAAGCAAGACATATAAAAGATGAGTTAATAAGCCACAAACCACATGACAAAGCAGAGATTTAAAAATGGGTTAATTTAAATATAAGAGCCTACTAATAATAAACCTGAGCCATCAGCCAAGCACTTATAAGCAATGTTAAGTCTCTGAATGGTTATTTGGGAGCTGCTGGGTAGGAGAGAAACCTCCATTGACATTTGGCATGGTACCTGTACATCCACATAAAGCCTGATGGATCTTAAAAAGGGCTTTTAGACACACAAAAATGAGACAAGAACAGCTTAAGTCCATGCCACTTAAGTCCAAGAGTGACTGTTGGTCTACGCAGGCTCTCCCAATTCCTTGCTTGCCACATCCAGGGGCACTCCTGATGCCCGTGTGGTTAAAGATGGCCTTGTTCCATTCCTGGAGTTCTAGAGAGTTGGTGTGGAGGGATGAATGCAAACAAGGCAGTTCACACCCTTCTGGGCCACTAAGATAATGACAACCACCACTTTTGTTCACGTTACATCAGCAGAAAGCAGCCACATGGCTCCATTGAATTCTAGGGGGTGCTGGCATACGTCATCCCTGCTTAGGTGATCATATGCCTAGTTACAATTGAATATTCAAAGCAGAGGACAAATTTAAATGGGAAAGAAATCAGCCCAGCATACCGCCGTAAAGGAAATCGGAAGACTGGAAATAAACATTGTATATACAGGCCACCATCCTCTAAAGCGTGTTCTGCACAACAAGCGGGAAACACTGACGTGCCTGTGAAAACGGGCAGAGGACATGCAAAACCATGTAAGTACAAACAAGGCTGGCTGTGTTTCCCTCCCCATGTTTCCTGTCCCGTCAACAAGAAAAGTGAGCGGCATTGCTTACAATAAAAAGAAATTTAAGTTGAAACAGCTAATTAGCATCCTTTATCCGTGTGTTTATAAAACCTTTCTTTGTGGTCATTCCAGTGCCCACAGCGTGGTGAACCCACTTCGACAGAGAAAACCAGGCTTTTGCCTTATGAAGAGCACAGGATTGGCGCACACAGGAACCGCGATGGTGCCCTTCTCACAGAAGCCCGAGTCCGTCTGAGGAATCTAACCAGAGAAAATAACACAAGCTATGTTTAAAGAGGCCTGTACAAGTGTAGTCACGGTAGCAAAAAGTAAGCAGAAACAAAGTAAATGTCTGATAAGATGAAAATGGGTGAATAAATTATGTGTGGGGAATACACGGTTGCAGTTTCCCTGCTCTTGTATCTCTTTAGAGCCCTGGGAAGTGCTTGAGCTATACAAACAAGAAAAACACGTTAGATAATTCCTTCACTCTTTTATATTTTTCATTCCCTAGAAGAGATGCCTGCTTTATTTCAGAGAGCATCACGTCCGCTGGGCCATATCCCATGCAGACGGGGGCAGCTGGAAACATGTCCTGTCTTCCCTGCACCAGGATTCTCGGGGAAAGGAGGCCCGTCCCTGCTGCTCTGGGATAAGTGGTGTGACTGCTTCTGAGAGAAGGCCCACACGCTCTCAGATTCTCCCACTGGGCTTATGAAGCCAGCCCAGAGCTCACACAGGTGGCGAGTGAGATGTCTCAGGAGTCACCTTGCCAACTCAATTATTTCATGAAGTGCCCACGCAGATGGGGTGGTCTCCTCAGGTTCTGGTCTCCTTCTCCAAATCTCCCCCAGGCTAATCTACCCTTGCCTGCACTGGCTTAAGGAGCTGTCATTGCTGAGGGTACTCCCCTTACATGGCTCTTTGGGCTTGTTTTCTATTGGTGAGAACATGAAGTCACCCATACTCCAGACTTCAGTAGTAGGGCCTGTCTGTAAGCTAAATAATTCTCATTCATTTGAGAACCATGTGTATTTTTCAGGAAAATATTAATCATACAGAGACTAGTAGTGTTGAATTAGGAGCGGCGGGGCTGCGTCCCCGGCACCCGGCCGCCCACATGGCTAGCTTATGCCTGAAATAATTACACGGAAACTGTATTCTTTTAAACACTGCCTGGCCCGGCTAGGTCCAGTTTCTTATTGGCTAGCTCTTACATATTGTTCTAACCCATTTCTAATATTCTGTGTAGCCCACGAGCTGGCTTACCAGAGAGGATCTTAACCTGCGTCTGTCTGGTGTGGGAGCATCATGGCGACTCACCCACTAAGCTTCTTTTTCCCAGCATTCTCTTCTGTCTACTCCGCCTACCTAATTTTCTGTCCTATGAGGGCCGAGGCAGTTTCTTTATTATTACAAGACCCACCTCCATCATTTCCCCTTTTTCTGTTTAAACAAAAAAAGAAAGGCTTTAACTTTAACATAGTAAAATTACATATAGCAAAACAGTTATCAAGCAAAAATTACAGTTACAATATTTATATCTATTTTATCT
>NW_026067971.1:5800501-5833435 GCF_014885135.2 Alexandromys fortis | reverse complement strand
GAAACTGTATTCTTTCAAACACTGCCTGGCCCGGCTAGGTCCAGTTTCTTATTGGCTAGCTCTTACATATTGTTCTAACCCATTTCTAATATTCTGTGTAGCCCATGAGCTGGCTTACCAGAGAGGATCTTAACCTGCGTCTGTCTGGAGTGGGAGCATCATGGCGACTCACCCACTAAGCTTCTTTTTCCCAGCATTCTCTTCTGTCTACTCCGCCTACCTAATTTTCTGTCCTATGAGGGCCGAGGCAGTTTCTTTATTATTACAAGACCCACCTCCATCATAGTAGAAAATCATGGAAGGACCTTTTCATTTAAACATTTTGGCAAGTTCAAAAAAATCTAAGAATAGCCACACAAAAACACTGGAAAAATGTTTTGAATTTTTTAAGAGGAGCATGATGGCTCATACCTATAATTCCAGCACTGGGGAGGCTGAGGCAGAAGGATCACCATGAGTTTGAAGTCACCTGAGCTACAGAGTAGGACATTGTCTCAAAACACAAACAAAACCGTACAAATCAGCTCAAGTTGAATTGACAGAAAAGTGAGCATTGTCACCGGCAGGGTCACCTCCGTGGGAGTGGGCGCCCAGGCGGACTTTCGGCTTTAGCAGACTATCTAACAGAGCTTCCCAAACACATCTGTCTGATGTGATTGCCCATTCCTCCTTTCCATCTGTGGTCATGATCTTTGTTTCCCATAGCAATGCTGACATCTGTCTCATTACATTAGCCTCACAGGACTGGTCACGCCATTTTCAAGAAAAACTTTTTCTAAGTTTGTAATAGGCCTCCCCCAAAACAGCAATGGCCAAAAAGTGAGAGGGGGATTCAGACTCATTGGCCACAAAGAGAAGTGAGGTGCATTAGAATCGCATCAGCTTCCATCTTTGGGGATCAGGAGGAGTGCGGCAGGGGTGATTCTATTATGAGATAGCATTTTGTGCTCAGCTGGGATGGAGCCGAACTGGGCAGGCGGGTCCAGGGTATTTTCACTTCACGCATTTGGCACTGCTATCGTTATCAGTTTAGATGCCTGGGACAGTGTGTGCCTCCTGTTCTCTCACAGAGAAAATGTTAACCGTGGAAAAGGCATATCTGATGTTACAAATTATCTAGCTCGCTAGTCTCATTTCCCGTTTAGTATGCAATTATTTGTTTAGTTTCCCTTAGCAAGTGAACTTTCAAGGGCATTTCAAGGATATAAATGATATAAAAATAAAACAGAGCCCCTGGAGAATGCATCTTACCTCTTCTTCCTTGTTTTTTGTATTCAGAAACAATATAGAAACATGCATATGTATGAATTAGCAAATCGGGTTAGCTAAAGAATTGGAAATTTCCATCCAGCAGAACATTTGCTGTGCTCTGGAGGCCATCACTGCAGGCTGAAGGACTGGAAGAAGGCTGCCAGCAAGACTGAGCTGGCATTCTGTGGACTTGGGCTGTTTATCAGTCTTTTTGGCTCCTCCTAAGGACATCTGTAGAACCTCCATCCGGCTCTTGTCCTCAATACCTGAAATCCTGCTAACATTGCCCAAAATGTGAGCTAACAAGCTACAACAGAAATGCTACAGATTGGATGGGGATCCTGGAGGCTTGGGCAAAGCAGAATAAATCCTAAAAATAGCAAAGGAAGGCAGAGCTCAATGGAGAAATCAATCAATGCCCAAAGATAAGGAAAGACACATAAAGATAAACGTTAGACAAATCAGTAACAGCACAGCAACTATATCTAAGTGTGACCGGCTTCTGTAGACAAGAAACGACCCTGTCCTTACCAGACATTCCCAGGCCCATGAGAAGCACATGGCAGAAAACAAACTCAACCCTTGGTGTTGTGGCATCAAAATGCAGTGTTCTTTCTTCCCGAGCCCTCATGAGTTGCTCCCAGTAGGGGGAAAAAACTGATCAATTTTGCAGACACCAAAATAGTAGGAAGCAGCAGCTAACAAGCTTCCGGGTGTCCCTGGGAAGCTGTTTGCTGCCCTTCTTAACTGCCTGAGTAGGTGAAAATGGGAGCACCTGCCCCAGCCTTGGCCTCTCTGCCCATCCCGGCTGGAGCGCCCCCTGCTGGGCGTGCCCAGTGCCATTCTGCCCAGGGCCATCTTGCCATCTGCTTCCTCAGTTCCTAGTGTTGCCCAGAACTTATGTTACCCTCATTATTGACTGATGATGCACCATGAGAGGTCGGGTCCACCTAGTGGTGAAGGAGATGCTGGGCACGTCCTCCTTACAGAGACTCACAAAGAGAGCTTGGAGCCAGGCACGGTTCACTCCCAGCTTCCCACTTGTGAACCGTGCAGCCACTGAAAACTCTAAGCTTTGGTACGTCCTCTTAAACATCAGGTGGCTAGTACCCACGGCTCAAGCCTTGTGAGGAAGGAATCAGTAATTCACACAGGGATGCTTAACATGGTAAGTCGTAAAGTAACTGTTCACACCGGCCATCTGTTCACCAATTGCACAAATAAGCAACTTTGAATTTTTTCAATGTATATATTATTAGGTGGAGATGTAGGAGGCTAAAAATAAGACAAGACTCTGGCCCTTAAAACCCTTCTACTCCAGCTGAAGAAAGAAGCAAACAACTACTCCATAGAGTGATGACTCAGCATGTCCAGAAAGTCATGAAATTAGGGTTTGAAAACTGAGGGCAGGGGGAGGGAGGGAGCGAGGGAGGGAGGGAGGGAGGGAGGGAGGGAGGGAGGGAGGGAGGGAGAAAGATAGAAGACAGAGACAGCGATCAAGGTAGAAAAGCTATTTGGAAATGATTGCTATGGTTTTTGAAAATTTTATGACAAATATAAGCTCAGAAAAATATAGAGTAAACAAGACCAACACATATCATCATCAGCTGTCGGGAGAGAAGGGGAAAATAAGTCCTAAGATCACACACAAGAGAGAGAACACAAAGACATTCCCAAGAGTGCAACAGCGAGACTCTGACCCACGCACAGAAGACTACATTAAGACCAGCATTCTTAAGCCACTGAGAGAGTTTAAAACTGTCAGCTTAGGAGTCCATAAGCAGGGGAGATGGATATCAAAACTGAAGATGAAATAAAGATATTCTCATATAAAAAAGAAAATCTGAGCTGTAAGAAACCTGGGGAGACTCTTCAGGAAGTGTGGGCCAGCTAAGTAATTAAAGAATAAATGAACGTCAAGAAAGGGCGTTTCTGGATCACTCATTGTGCCATTGAGGGACTTCTCTAGAAGATATTATCAGATAAAAACTGGACCTAAAAGAGAAAATGAACAGCACAGGAAATGGGTAAACTGGGGGAACATATGATAAATTATTTTCTTCTTTATTTTTAATAATTAAAACTTTATTATAAATAACTTGCAAATAAAAAATTATTCTATGTGCCTGGTGATAATAGTGCATACCTTTAATCCCAGCACTCAGAGGCAGAAGCAGGAGGATCTCTGTGAGTTTGAGTCCAGCCTGCTCTACACAGCAGTTCCAAGACAGCCAGGACTATACAGAGAAACCCTGTCTTGGAGAAAACCAACTCACGCAGCAAGATTATTCAGACCAAAGCCTATACAATACCACGGGATTCTGGAGCAAGCTCTGGGGCTTCACCTTGAGTTTTCAGCTTTCACTATCAATTTTATTTTCGTGCATTTGTCTACTGCATGCAAACACACACACACACACACACACACACACACAGTCAATGGCATAGTTAAAATGAAAGCAATTAGCTTTATATCCTCTTTATGAGCCACCCGTCCATTGCCTGGATTTCATCCTCTACAGCTAATATTAGCCCTCTGGTGCAGTTCCTGCCTCTGGGTCACACTGTAGCTTCAGGCTCATTCATTTCCATGTGCACACACCTGTGCTGCTGTTACTGTTGGGGAAAAGTGCCACCAACAGTGTACGGGAGTGTGAAGAATCTTTATTACCCTGTTCAAAAATTGTCTTTTTGTTTTGTTTTGTTTGTTTTTCGAGACAGGATTTCTTTGTGCAGCTTTGGAACCTGCCCTGGCACTAGCTCTTGTAGACCAGGATGGCCTTGAACTCACAGAGGTTCGCCTGTGTCTGCCTCCTCCAAGTACTGGATTAAAGGCGTGTACCACCACCACTCAGCTTAATTGTCTAATTTTTAAAAGAAAATATTAAATACAGATAACAGCAGAGGACAAATAAAATCATTATAGTCTTAAGGATATTTAAGATCTATTAAGAGGGAGTGGCTCAGTGATTCAAAGCACTTGGTGTTGTGGAATATCATTTTAACCACGCAAAGATTGTTACATTTGTTTATGCTGTGGAATATTACTTTAACTGTGTGAAGGTGTGTTACTTTTGTTTATGCTGCGCTTGTTTAACCATGTAAGGATGTGTGTTTAGTTATGTAAAGATGTGTTGCACCTGTTTGACTTTCCTTCCTAAGGCTCCTGATTGGTCTAATAAAGAGCTAAACAGCCAATAACAAGGCAGAGAAAGGATAGACAGCGTGGACAGGCAGAGAAAATAAATAGGAAGAGAAATCAAGGCTTAAGGGGGAAGAAAGAACTAGAGGAGAAGGAGGAGAGACAGGGGGGCATGTCCAGGGCAGGAAAACGGACAGCCACTATCCAGACAGCCAATCCAGACAGCCAGAGAAGCAGTGAAGGTAAGACTCACAGAAGTAAGAAAGGAAAAATCCCTGAGACAAAAGGTAGATAAAGAGAAACATTAAGTTAAAAGAGCTAGCTAGGAAGAAACCTAAACTAGGCCAAGAATTCAAAACAAAAATAAGTCTTTGTGTCAGGATTCGGGAGCTGGTAGGTGGTCCAAGAGAAAAATCCTGACAGAACTTGGTGTTCTTGCAGAGGACCTGGTTCCAACTCCCACATGGCAGGTCCCACCCATCTATAACTCCAGTTTCAGGGGATCTTATCTCTTCTTCCAGCCTCCATGGGCACCAGCCATAAATGTGGTGCACATACATATGTGTATGCAAACACTTTTACACAAAACACTTTGAAAATTTGAGCCAATTTTATGGTCTACAGAGTGAGTTCAGGGCAGCCAAGGCTACCCAGAGAAACCCTGTATCAAAAATATAAAATAAATAATAAATAAAAATAAAACCTTAAATAATAATAAAGGAGAATTGGGAAAGCCTCGTGTCAGTAAATCTGATATTATATGGACAATAAACACATGTTTGAAAGATACAACCAACGGAGGATAAAACCAGAATAGGCTGCCAAATATGACTGCATCTCCGACATCACGTAGAGCTGTAAAACAAGTCATTCCTAGGTGGCTTTCCTTAGGTACTTCTCCTCTGCAAATATTTTAAAAATAAAAATCCCTCAGAAAAAAAAATCAAAAATCAAGGAATACTTCTTAGCTTATTTTATAAGTTTATTATAACCATGATCCTTAAAAATGACTGTTATTACCAGAAAAGAAAATTAATGACCATAATTCTAAGAAAATACTAGTAAATGGAACCCAGCAATCTTCGAAAATACCACATAATAAAGAGGTTTAGCATGAAAGTTGGCTTAACATTCAAAAAACCATCAACGTAATTCACCCCATTAAGAGACTAAAGAAGAAAAGCCAAGCGGTTGTCAGGAGGTACAAAGAAATAATTTGACACAATTCAACCTCATTCATGATCAAAACTCAGGGAAGGAGGAACAGAAAAGGGTTCTTCAGCTTAATAGAGGGGCATCTGTGAAAAACACACAGCAATTTGAGGGGGAAGATGAATATTTTCTCCATAAGATCAACAAGATTGTTCCCACAAAAGCTACTCCACAATACACGGGCAGGAGTAGAGAGCCAGCAGGGATGTCAAAGCAGAATGGCAGATTTGAGAGATAGGATGGCGTCTCCACAAAGGCAACAGCAGATGCATTGAGTCTCAGGAAGCCACACGCAAAGCACAAAGCTACAGGGATAAGTTTAAGCACTATCAATTTACAAAGACAACATTAAAATATTTATTGTGTTTCTATATGGTAATTAAAAGTGGATTCTTTTTTTTTTCCGAGACAGGATTTCTCTGTATAGCTTTGAAGCCTGTCCTGGAACTAGCTCTTGTAGACCAGGCTGGCCTCAGACTCACAAAGATCCAAAGATCTGCCTGCCTCTGCCTCCTGAGTGCTAGGATTAAAGGCGTGCGCCACCACCACCCTGCTAAAAGTGGATCTTAAGAGCACTCCTAAGAACGGCATTCACATACTTCATCTACGACCAAGGTTAAGACAGGTCAGCACACGAAAACTACCAAATACTGAGAAAAATTTAAGATATGTAAAAACAACCTGAAATGACCCTATCCTATAGCAATACTGACGAATATCTTCTGTATCACCATAGAACCTTCATCTGGTGATGGATGGAGATAGAGACAGAGACCCACACTGGAGCACTGGACTGAGCTCCCAAGGTCCCAATGAGGAGAGGAAGGAGGGAGAACATGAGCAAGGATGTCAGGACCACGAGGGGTGCACCCACCCACGGAGACAGTGGGGCTGATCTATTGGGAGCTCACCAAGGCCAGCTGGACTGTGACTGAAAAAGCATGGGATAAAACCGGACTCTCTGATCATGGCGAACAATGAGGGCTGATGAGAAGCCAAGGACAATGGCACGGGGTTTTGATCCTACTTCATGTTCTGGCTTGGTGGGAGCCTAGCCAGTTTGGATGTTCACCTTCCTAGACATGGACGGAGGGGGGAGGACCTTGGACTTTCCACAGGGCAGGGAACCCTGACTGCTCTTTGGACTGGAGAGGGAGGGGAAGAGGAGTGGGGGGAGGGGGAGAAGGGTGGGAGGAGAGGGAGGGAAATGGGAGGCTGGGAGGAGGCAAGAAAAAAAAGATAAGAAATTAATCATTGAATCGAATAAGCAATTTCCTAGATTTGCAGTTAGAATCATCATCTAGCCACCAAGGTAGAGTAGACAAAGGGGTGAAATTAACAAAACAGGGAACACACGACTACACCTACATATATATCAGCTGATTATATGAAGACACTCATGAATTCACAGAGAAATATCATTTTAATAAATGGTTCAAGAACACATAGTTGATCATATATGTTTAAGACTTCAACTCCTACCTTACACCATGCATGAAGCCAGTTTAAGAGGTATTGTAGACACAACCATAGAAGTTAAAGCTTCAAGTCTTCTGGAAGAAAACATAAGGAAACATTTTCTTGAATTTAGGTGAGCAACCATTTCTAAGTGAGACATTAATAAGAATTCACCAGCAATTGTGTGTGTCATGTGATTGTATGTCTACATGTTCATGTGAGTGTGCACACCCAATACCTTCCACTCCCTGTATGACTCTAGAGCTAGGATTTGGTGACTTCAGTGACTGCCTTCCTCCCCAGGAGCCCCACCATTGCTGACCCCTGTCCAATCCACTCAGCATAAGGGTCTACCAGGCTAGAAGTTCCGGGTCATGCTCCTCTCCCTTCCCTACCTCACAGGCAGAGTCAGTTTGAACTCCCGCTCTTCTGCCGGGTCCCTTTATTTTTGGTGTCCCATTGGTTCTTCTCTGCCCATGGACATTGTTTTCTTAGAAAGATCGCTTCTCTATGCCTTACCATCAGTTACTGGTTTGCCATGATTCCACCGTACACAATTACAAAAGAGACCCCGAGTTAGGACCAAGCCAAGAGGGACCCAAACTCACAAAAATTGGACTTTGACAAAGCACCTTAGACTACTGTCCCTCACTTAGCATTTCTCTGAAATGTAAGCAGAAGATGGTGCCTCACTGCCACAGGCGGATCAGAAGACAGTCTTTCTGGGCCCATCCCTCGCGTCTCATCCCACATCCGTGTGTAGTTCCTGCGCTCGGCATGCAAACAGCTTGTGCCTGTTTCTGTGGAACATGGTTGCTTTCCCTCTGACGCTGTCTCTGTTGAAACCTGAGAGGCTGACGTATCTACTTAATTCTTACCTGGCAGGAGTTGAACTTTGAATGGTAATGGGAGATCTGAGCAGATGAAGACAGCTGACAAGAGTTTGTACTTGACGATCCCAGCTTCCCGCCTTCCTGAATAATAATGTAACCAGTTGGTTGCCTCCTCTTCTCTGCCGGTATAATGGTGAATTCAAGTGTCAGTCTGACCTTCCTGTTTATTGGGCAAGAACTCAATTAATTTGCGTCCAGGCTCATTTAATTGTTTCTAATTCGCATTTGACCTGTGTTTGGTTCCTGATCTCTAGTTACACTTTTGCATGGAAATTTCCATCTCAGAAGAGATGCATCATGGGAGCTGGCAGACAACCACTTGCCCCTGATTCTGGATGGGATTTCTGCTATCACAGAGCTGGTGAATTCCTTTCAATGGTAGGTTCGGGGAAACTGCTTTCTCAAAGACAAGTTAAAAATTGTATAGATCCTGGTAGGCTCTTGTATACTATTTTAATTCATGAAGGAAGACCTGCGGTGTGATAGAAAGAACCCAGACTTAAGGGCTGAAGGAATGGCTCTGCTGTTAGGAGCACTTGCTGTCACAGAAGACCCAAGCTCTGCTTGTGGAACCCAAATGACACCCAAGCACCAGACACTCCTGGTCCAGAGGATCTGATGCCTTCTTCTTACCTCCATAGGAACCCAATACATGTGGCATACACGCATAGAGACTCACACATATACACATACATAAAATAAAAATAAATCTTAAAGCAGACAAAAAAAAACCTCCAATGCAATGCATACCCTAGGCTTCAAGTGAGCATTCGTTCAGTGAGCAACCATCCTGCATTCTCCCCATATGGAGCTGGGGATTCCTGTGGGGCCTTGGTCTCCTAGTTTGTAACACCAACGGTCTAGAAAACATGAGTTCTTGAGATCCTGACAGGCCTGCTCAGTTCCATGTCCCCTATCCCGGTGTTCCAACATGTTCCTCAGGCAGCGTGCTGACACCCTGAAACTACGTAGACATAACAGTATCTTCGTTGGTGCTACAGTGTGTAAACACTTCCCGTTCTGTCTTCAGTGTTTTGAGCTCTTCGTTGCCATTGTTGTACATATAGTTGAGATCGGAAAGGTAATTCTAAAACTAAGCCATAAGGACATCACTTATCTAAGCTCACAAAAATTGATCCCAGGTCAATTCATCAAGAGATAAACATCATACATATGTTTGTAAGACAAAGTACACACACACACACACACACACACACACACACATTTGGAGAGAGATCTTCCAAATACCTAAAACAAAGCATGGAGAAACGAGGCCAAGAAGAGATCCATGATGAGAGCAGGAAATAAACAGAAACTCACTAGGGACACAGGTTTTGTGGAGTAGAATTCTCACTGTCCTTTATCCTCCTTTGATGGGCTCGGCTCCCTTTTGCTCCCCATGACTTTCCTGAGCCAGTCAACACACTGTACGCTGTATGAGAGCATAGTCCTGCTCCTAAGGGCAAATGAAGCGGCCTCCAGACAGGAACGCAGACACACAAGACTGCAGGGTAACTGGGAAGAAGGGTCTGTGTGTTCTCTAACAATAACTCAAGCACACAGCCTCAACACACTGACCTCAACCCTTCCCCTACACGGAGACCTGCAGGTAGTGTCCTGTCTTTGTGGTCAATCTCCAAACGTACTTGGGTTGAGAAAGTTATTCTGCAACCAAGATGTATCACTGAATGTGTACACAGGGTTCTCTCTGCAGGCCGAATCTTCGAGAAATCTCCCGCATTCAAAAACACATACTCTACTCTTCTCTCGAGACCTGATGTTTCAGTTACTTCCACATATTGGGATGAATATGTCAACATCAAGTAAATTAAGACAATTACTGCTGTAAATTAGGGAACTGGCCAACAGGCAGAATTTACCAACTCAGAAGTTCTGCAAAGAGAAGTATGCTCCCCCTCCCACCTTACTGGGATGTCTTGCTTATGTGATTTGCTTTGCAAACCGTGTTTCTATTCATCACTCAGGTGTAAGCTGTGGCAGCTCTCCTGCTGCTGGGCTGTTCTTCAGCTCAGGTCTCCCATGCCTCCGAGCCACCTCTCAGAGGGTGCCTCTGGGTTGCCATGTGTAGAGGAAACATGACAAACTTCAATATCTGTTAGTCATTCTGATTGCCATTCATGATTAGTCTACAATCAGAGCATGTAAACGACAGCCTCTCAGGAAAGCTACGCCATAGATTAATGTTCAAATTGCATCGGAAGACCTTTGCTCCTGGAATCATGAGGGCAACATCAACTTTGGTCAAGCAAGAATTTGATTTATCCTTGTCTGTGGATCCCAAAGTGCATTCAGTGGAATGAAGGCTTTTGGTGTGCCAGAGGCAGTAAAACCCAGTGCTCACGGATGGATGTGTAAGCCCTCTACCCCGTTCACAATGAACTTCCTTGTTTTGTGACAGAATTCACACCTTCCTGTCATGGGGGGGGGTCTAGGGAGTGACTGAGGGATGCAGATCTATAGGGTTAAAAGCCACTTGCTATGTGGCCCTCAACAAGCCTGATAGGATTTGTCACTGCCTTGGTATAATTTGAGGGTGTTGACACAAGGCGTCCTGACCACTCAGAGAGGAGCGCTGTAATTTCAACCTCTTAGCCATGTGAGTATAAAACAGTGGGATGGGGTAGGGTTGTTAATTGTTTCAGGGGCTATAATTTTAAAAATCAGAGTGCTATTGGGGGGATAGAATATAAAGTCTGTAGTTTAAGTTCAGGTGCTAGAGAGCTGGCTCAATGGTCAAGAACACTTACTGCACTTCCAGGGGACCCGAGTTTGGTTTCCAGCCTGTAACTCCAGCTCCAAGGAACCAGACACCATCTCTGACCTCTTGCAGACACTTTTATTTGCACACACACACACACACACACACACACACACACACACACACACTTACACATACTTAAATAAATCTTCAAATGTAGATCCATCTTTTTCATGCTGGCTGTGAGGACAGCCAGTGAAAATTATACTCTCCAAATCTGAATTCATTCTTTCTAACCTAAAATAATAAGATTGCTGAAAGGATTACCTGTAACCATGCAGGCAAGGCTCCTGAGATCTGAGAACTATGTGTGACCAACAGAAGCTATTGGCTCTCAAGCCAGCAGAACTGGAGCGCCCCCGAGATAGCTCAGTAGACAAGGTACTGTGCACAATCTGCAGACTGCAGTTCAGATCCCAGCACCCACCTGAAATTCAGCGCACATCTATAGACTTAGTCCTGGGGATGGAGATCAGAAGATCCAGGGAGCTTGCTCGGGAAGTCGGACCTGCGGAAATAGCAAAATCCAGGTTCAGTGAGGAAACTTAGGAGGAGAGCAGTTTAAAAAAGAAGAAACTGCTGTCAGTCTTTGGCCTCTGTGTGCACACACAATCACACTCCCCTGCACACACATGTACACGCATACACACACTTGATAGGCAACCCCAGCCTTTGGCCTCTGCATGCACACATACATGTACACGCATACACACACGCTTGACATGCAGTCCCAGCCTTTGGCCTCTGCATGCATACACACAAGCATACTCATCTGTACACACATGTACATGTACGCATACACACACACTTGAAACACAGGCCCAGAACCCAGTTTTATTGTCATTCATATATGCTCCCTAATCACCGTGTGTGTGTGTGTGTGTGTGAGAGAGAGAGAGAGAGAGAGAGAGAGAGAGAGAGAGAGAGAGAGAGAGAGAACAAACTCAAACCTAGGGTCAAAATCCAGAGAATCACCTATTACAGTCAGATCTGACCTGGATCATTTGTTTCTTCGTTCATTCTTTGAAACCACAGCTACTATGTGGTCCGTGCAAAACTCCTTCTCTGACCTTCCACCTACGGAGCATCACTGTCCCAAAGCACCACCAGCCCACAGTCTTGTGGGGCAGAGACACCTTAACCAGTAGAAGCCATGAAGTCTTATAGGTGTAAGATGAGCAAATCTTTTCCTACTTATATCCTTTGTACCGCTTTCTTCAAACACGGACCACTAATACATGAAAACTTGAAATGCGGTCCCCGAGCCTGCTACCTGCTCCCTGTCACTGTGTGTGTAAGTAATTGAGAGTGGCTTAGTTAGGCGCCCTGGATTCTGGGAGTTAGGGAAATTATGCGTAGATCTGCCATTAACACTAATGGGGGGTTACATGCACAGACCCTCCACACGCCGAGAAGAGAACAGACTTTTCTCGTTCATACATAATAGATCTGTGGGAAAATTAGCATGGACGCTTTTAGGAGCTGAACTGGAAGCTGTACCTTTTGTGAGAAATATGTAAATCAGCAGAGAGGAGACACTGAAGGACAAGTGTGGTAATGCGCTCCTTTCTGTAGCCTGGCCACCTCGTCAGCTTTGCTCCTGCGTCAAGCAGCCCTCGGCTTGTCTCCGCACAGGCTTCCTGCGCCTTCATCTCCCTGGTTCATTACCAAATTTCCCTGGACACAGCTTACTTTGCCAAAATTGTCCTGCCCCCCCCCCCCGGGAACAGAGAGGTGGGGCGGTGTACTCATCAGTGACAAGGACTGAGGTGAACACTTCCCTCAGAAGCGACGCTTTTTCTTGACATTATTATTAAATTGCCTTATGATTTAAGCAGAACAAAGAAATAAGGTTTCCTTGTGAGAGTGGCCACTTCGTGAGGGTACTGGAGTCACCTCCGAAGATCACAGAAGTCCCTAAAATGCTGGACAGACTGACAGGAAGAAAAAGCCCTGACTTTATCTTGTAGATTTATGTCAGCTCAGTGAAGAAAGAAACTGTCTTTCCTACTCTCTATACCCTGTGTCTCCAGATCCTGTCCCACCAGCTTACTTAGCCTGAAATTTGAGGGGTTGAGAGTTTCACTCCTGGCCAGTGCTGTGACAGAAAGGTGACTTCCAGGCTATGGAAATAGCTTGGTTGGTGATGTGTTTGCCATCCAGAGTCCAGTCTCCGGAATAAACACGGAAAGCTGGGTGTGGTTGCAGATGCCCGAAATCTCAGCGCTGGGGACCTTGACACCATGGGTCCCTAGACTCACCGGCCAGTCAGCCTTGCCTCATCAGCAAGTCCCATGTCCTAGTGAGAGGTCCTGCTTCTAAAGCAAGTTGATGTCTCCTAAGGAACAGCATCCGAGGCTGGACTCTGTCCTCCACAGTCATGTGCGTCACATATATGTGCACATGCATTCACATGTACCCTTTCACACACATGAACCCACATACACATGAACACATACACACAGGTATATATCTCTAACACTCACTGGCCAGCCTAATCTAATTGTCAATTCCAGGTTCCTATAAGAGATTCTGTCTCCAAAAGACACGAGGAGGGCTCCTGAGGAGAGATAATACCTTGGGTTGCCTCTGACCTCCACATGCATAAACACGCTGTCCCATATATGTGTGTGCATAAATATATGGTTTCCAGGCCAAAGCCAAGCTCTTCACCTTTCCACAGAGTTCCATTCCTGACGACACCCAGTGGCCTATACTGTACTTCCTGTCCCTACAGAAGCTGTACCCATGGCAGGCTGCCCTGCAGGCCCAGAAGATCTTCCTGTGGGGGTATGCTCTATATCCCTAGTCTGTAATTGGCTCCAGGGATCTGGAACTGAATGCATAGGAACCTTATTGGAAAGTCTGGTCCCCCTTTTCGTGGATGCCCTGAATTTGGGGGGAGGGTAAGCACTAGAGTCATAGGAAGAAGTTTCCCATGATCTTAGTAGCCCCACTGACTTCCATCTCCTTCCCTGAGCGGCCTTAGAAGGACCATGCATTAAGGCCCCACCCCTCATCCCAGTTATTAAGCCACTCCTTCAGAACTGATGTGTCTCCCCCAACTCAGATACTAAGGCTAGAAACACATGCATGAAAACAGGGCACACTCTCACTCTGAGGTCAATAAGGCCTACAGTAGAGACGGAGAAGTCAGAGAAATACCCATATAGCGTGAAAAACAGGAGATAAACACAGGCTGTGTGATCGTACAAAATAAAACAAGAGTCATTAACCTTGGCTTTAGGCTGTGCTTGCCAAGTTGTACGGAGTGGAATTCTTGAATTGATGGGGGATTCCCCTCTGTATGCTATGAATATTTTCTATTACCATGGGTCATTAAAGAAGCTGCTTCAGCCAATGGCTTAGTAGAGTAAAGCCAGGAAGGAAATCCAAAAAGAGCTATAGAGAGAAAGTAGGCAGAGTCAGAGAGACGCCATGTAGCTGCCGAAGGAGAAAGATGCCTACTGGTAAACCCAGCCTTGTGGTGATACACACATTGACAGAAATGGGTTAATTTAAGATATAAGAGCTAGCTAGAAATATGCCTGAGACATTGGCCAAAGAGTGTTGTAATTAATATAGTTTCTGTGTGGTTTTTCAGGTTTGGGTAGCTGGGAAATGAATGAGCAGTCTCTGTTTACGTTAAATATCCTAAAAGAGAAAACAGAAACCAGGATTAGCCAATTGGAAATCACTATAGCTATAAAACAAAGAGTGCTTACACCTGTGAGGCACGGCTTCTCAAGGTTGTCCGACAATTGAGAAATCCTCTCTACTGTGGAGAAACCACGTTCAACTTTAATGCATTGCCTCAAACTCAGGACATACGTTATTGTCACAGGTCATTCCAGTCTTTGTAAATGCCATTAAGGCTTTGACTTCTAACCCAGTAGTGTTTCCAGGAAGTTCAGTCTGTGGAGAGAATGCATTGAACTGACCAAGTCTGCGTAGACTCTCGTTTCTTCACAGGGAAAGGATGGACACTGGTGGTAGTACTAGGGAATCAGCATTAGTGGGCAAGGCGCAGTGAGTCTGAGGACACGAGCCGAGGTCTCGCTACCTGAATGCATTTCTGTGGCCAACCTGGAGCCTAACAGCAGATGCTAGACCGTCATACACCACATGTTACAGACGAGCGCCCAATAGCCGGCTTTGTAACAAGGATAGATTAAGAAGTCTTCCATCAGACCCAGGCATCAGTGGGATGTAGGATTTACAGCTCAGACTTTGCCAGACTCCCCATCTTGGCTCCAACTTTGCCCCTCATATGCCTCTCCCACAATCTGACAAATGTGATAACCATCCCGAAATCCCACAGAAATGCTACAGCACGGCGTTATGTGCAGTATGTTGCTGTGGCCCAGCAACACTGACTGGGGCCCTCATTCCACTCTCTGAGTCGCAGCCACCAGATGGACAGCTGGGGCCACCAGCTCCTGCTTCGCCTTACTCCTGATACCGGTGATCCCAGTCTTTCCCAGAGTCATTTCCCTAAAGCTGCCATAGACAGGAACAAAGGAGACAAATGGCAATCCTCAAAGCAACCACTTCATTAGGACCAAACTAGCAATGTGGGAACACAGAAAATCCATCTGCCCATTAGCTACGAAGAAAGAAACCTTAGGGGTCAACCATGATCAAAACGTACACCTGCCAGTTACATAATATAGAAGTTAATATTTTATAAAGCTATCAAAAATATATCTTTTATGTAGCTTAAAAAAACTCAATTATGTTGAGTGTGCTGGTGTTGATATTTATTCTGAATGACAGCACTCGGAAGGAGAGAGTTAAAGAAGTTTAGAAAAAAATGGAGAAAGGTTGAACGGGTATTGTGCATGCAAATAAGTGTGCTATGGTAGTGGGGTTTCCACTGAATAAATTTACATTTACATCAGTTAGATCTGGAGTAATTCTGTGACCAATGCAGCTTAAACATATACATATGTTGTCATGAAAGCCCTCACAGCTACAACCTTTGATTAAGCTCGATTGTAAAACTGAGAATAAATTCCAGTCAGCCCATTTTCTATTTGACAACTTTTATGACTCATTTTACCCAGAAGAACACTTTCACTGGTGTTTTGCCAATGTTCAATACGAGAACTCTCCTCTGATTTTCCTGTTAATTTCCCAAGATTTCATAACAATTTTCATAAACTGATAAAATTTTATAAACTCCCACCATAAAGAACACATAATAAAAAGTGTTTATTCTTGGCTACAAGACTGTATGTGAGCGTGTGTGTGTGTGTGTGTGTGTGTGTGTGTGTGTGTATGAGAGAGATAGAGAGAGAGAGAGAGAGAGAGAGAGAGAGAGAGAGCGAGAGCGAGCCTACTGCACGTAATTCCCACTGAAGCAAAAGTCGACCGCAACATAAAAGGAAACTGGAGACGTCAGGCAGTCTCCCAGCTCCTCTGCCCATTGCTTATTTGAGCCCCAGGTCCCAGGCATTTGACTTGGTCACCTAGGAGGCATCTCCAGTTCGTATGCAAGTGAGAACGCACCAGCATGGCTCGGGGGCTCCAGGAGAGTTTCTGCCATCGTTACGATTTGTTTCATTGCCATTTCGTGTGACAAATTGGTGAAGCTAAGATTAGGGAGCTCTGCACAGTGTAGCTGTGACGAGATGCCACGAAGTGATCACATTTCAGGGAAACAGATAATTTAAAGAACCGCTAACGACGGCCGTTGTCAAGTGTGGATGTGCCAAACACTGTTAGCAAGACTCTGGGGCGCCTGCGCATTCAGGCCTTGGAGCGTCTGGTCCATAGATGAGGAAACCAAAGGGCAGAGGGAGCGATGGCTCTGACCACTAGGTGCCTGCTGCACAGCATGACAGACTTGAATCCTAAGGCCATAATGGCAGAGCTTGGACATCAACCAGGTTGGCATGACCCTAATGGCTGAATGAACTCTTTTTACAACGCAGTGAGGCCTTGGAGATTGAAGGGATGCTCTCTGTAAGAATCACAGGAGTGCCTGTAACAAGATGGTCAGTATTTTTCAGAAAGCCACTGAAATCAGACAGCATGTGTGTGTATGTGTGTATACATGTGTGTTTGCATGCATTGTGTTCCTGTCTGTGTGTATACACATGTGTGTGCATACATATGTGTGTTCCTGCCTGTGTGCACGTGTATGTACATGCTGTATGTTCCTGCCTATGTGTGTACATGTGTGTTCCTGCAGGTGTGTGCATGCATGTGTGTTCCTGTCTGTGTGTATACACATGTGTGTGCATACATATGTGTGTTCCTGCCTGTGTGCACGTGTATGTACATGCTGTATGTTCCTGCCTATGTGTGTACATGTGTGTTCCTGCAGGTGTGTGCATGCATGTGTGTTCCTGTCTGTGTGTGCATGTGTGTATGCATATGTATTCCTTGTGTGTACATGTGTATGCATGCATATATGTGTTCCTGTGTATGGTCATATGTGTATGTGTGTGCATTCATATTTGTGTTCCTGCATGTGTATACATCTGTATGCATGCATAAGTGTGCTCCTCTGTGTGTTCATGTATGTGTGTGTTGCTGTGTGTGTTCATGTATGTGTGTTTCTGTGTGTGCACCTGTATTTGCATGCATTATGTGTGCTCCTACCTGTGTGTACATGTATGTTTACATGCAAATGTGTTCTCTGCCTGTGTGTGCACACACCCATGTGTGTGTGTGTGAGAGAGAGAGTGTGTGTGCACAGGTGGGGAGAACAGGAGCCCAGAGGTCACTGTCAGGCAGGTGTCTTCCTCAGTTGCTCTCTGTCTCATGTTCTCAGACAGGATCTCTCATTGAGCGTGGAGGGCATCAATCTGGCCACACTTGCTAACCAATGAGCCCTAGAGATCCCCACGCCTCCACCTCCCCAGTGCTAGGATTACAAGTTTGAACTCTGACCCTCATGCTTATGCAGCAAGCACTTACCAGACTGAGCCATTTCTCTAGCCCTGAAATCATCACTAAGGACTCCCAGACCAAAACAACTGTATTACCGTAAGACTAAGAGTGTGCTGATATTCATAAAGATCCTTTGCCTTGGAAGGCTCGCATTTCATATTTTGGCTCTGAAACTGTATCGAGTAGATGATTATGTAAGATAGATAATTTCATTTTCCTGTTATGAAATTAAATAAGATAACCATTAGCAGTACCTAACATTTGTCTTATATTTTTTATATATTCAAATATTTCTTGTGCATTATGTCATTCAGTGCATAGAGGGTAGAAGGGTACAAATCATGGCATGGAGCCACACAGAATAGCTTGAAAGAAATTACAGAAAAGTTCTCGAATCCAAGTAAGAATTAGAACCATTTTGTGCTTGTTGAAAGCAGATTCAAAGGCCAGTGCCCCCAGCTAACTTGACCTGTGGATTTGGAGTGGCCTAGGTCCCGGAGGGCATCTCAGTATCACAGCCTAGGAAACACTGACACACATGGAAAGGGGCTGATGTCACCTGACAAGGACCCAGCACTGTGTGGGAAGAGTGGGGAGGAAGAAGGCTTTTCTTTTCACCCTAAAGAGGCTACCACCTTCCTTACCATGAAGTTCTATGCATAACAGGGAACCTCGAGCAGTAAATAATGGGTCTCTGGTCACCCCTGCTCCCAAATTCCGTCCATCTCTGCCTCTCCAGGCATTTCTTCCTGTACTCACTCAGTCCGTTCCGTGTTTCCCCAGTCTTATTTGGCAGTCTCCTTGCCGTCTGAGCCCACACATTTCAAGAGTCCTTGCCAGCAGGAAGCATACTCTAAATATCCAGAGCCATGTGGGAGTCCACTGCCAGAGCTCAGAGCGCACGCCAGCAACCCAGTCGACTACTCAAATCCACATCCGTGTGCAGTTGCTTCTCTATACACCAGAGTCATGTGAGGAACGCACCGCTGGCTCAGCATCTAATCCAGTTCTGGGTTCAGGCTGTAGGAAGGAAAATGCCCATCTCAGAATCTCCATGCTTGGCTGGTCCAAGGCTTTACTGGACAGAAAGAACTCTTCCCACATAACCATGTCTTGGAAGTAGCTCTCAAGGCACAGGGATCTCTCCCTCTTCCTCCTTCTCCTTCTCCCCCCCCTCTCTCTCTCTCTCTCACTCTCTCTCTCTCTCTCTCTTTTCTCTTCTCCTCCTCTCCCCCTTTCCCTCCACTCTTCCATCTCTTTCTGTTTGCTGTACTTATCTAAGAAGACTTTAAGAACAGGACCATCCCAGGACTGAACCCAGCAGGGCATATAACCAATGCTCTATAAATGTTATAAAATAGAAATTACGACAGAAATGAGCAAATAAAGGACACTGGAGGGGTGGCCAGTCTCTGAGTTTCACATCTGTCTCTTTCCTTACCCCTCTACCCCACAGGGGAGTAGACGCATCTCCTAGACACACCTCCTCTAACGCCTCCAGATCTGTAGACTGGATGAGATGTCTCCTTCAACTTGAGTTAGGCTCTGTTACATTAAATGGCCATTACCTTTCCTTGCTGCTTTGTGTGTTCCTTCATCTTCAGAAGGGAACACCATCTTCCCTATCGGTCAAAGCTTCATCCAGATGCACTTCAGAGAAAGAGCAGAAGACCATCACGTCCTTACTGTTCTTGTGCTGACCATGATGGGGTCTGCCTTCCTCTGAGGTGTGGAACATGACACAGGGACATCTGCCCTTGATATTGGGTCATCGTCATTCTCTCCATGGTGACGCAAGCTACTCCTCATTTGTTTACCACCCCGTGACACCTGCAGGACCTGAGGCTCAGTATTTCCATCCTGGCTTATCAGGAGAGAAAGAGTAAGGTTGGGGTAACGGCAGAGGCGTCAGAGAGGTTAAGTCAGCTGAATTTGCTCCACCGTGAGCTGCGTTCACAAGCTTGACCTTTGTCAGCTATGACAACCTTGGCATGTCCCTTCGCTGCAGTCTGTAATCAGTATATCCTCTTTGAGCTTTGACTGTAATGACTTTTGCTGTCCAGGTGTTATGATGGCCACCTATCTACTCAGAGCACAGATTTCAAGTCAGGCAGAGCAAGGTTTGAGTCTTAGGTCTTCTATTAAGCAAGAGTGTTGGGATAATCTTTCCATACATTGTGGGAAGACGTGTATCTGTCCTTCCTCGCCTGTCTAAGGTACCTTCTGAACAGTTTAATGAGGAGCCAAACAGACAGTGGATAGTCAGGAAAGGATAGTGGGCCTTCCTGGGAGAGAGAGGAACTCTGGGAAAGAATCTGAGGTGGGATGTTCACCAGGCAAACACGGATGCAGTCAGATGTACATCCCTGAGGAGGGTTAACGAGCCATGTGGCAAAACATGTATGAGCATAAACGGGATAATTTAAGTTTTAAGAGCTAGTTGGGAACAAGCCTAAACTAAAGCCAACCTTTCATAATTAATAAAAAGTCTCTGTGTCATTATTCGAGGACTGGCAGCCCAAGGAAAGACCTGATACGCAAGTGTATCCCCTTAATGATATTACTTAGGACCACTGAGGGCCTAGTTTGTACAACTATAAAATGGAAATAACGATCACACCTGACCTAGTGGATTACTGTAAGGACAAAATGAGACCGTGCATAACAACAGTACCTAGAACACAGTAGATACCAAACAAAAGCTAGTGGTCATTACAACCAAACTGGCTTTGTGTACGGGACCCAGACCATGTCCTCTGATGGGCAACAAACAGCATCTGAAGAAACCAATCTTTCAAATAAGTTGGTTGGGCCTCCTAAGCCTGGTCACTAGTCCAGGACATGTCTGTCCAGGGCCCAGTTAGTGCTAGAGATGAGGACGGACGGAATGCCGTAATGAGGAGCAAACAGGTTTCGGAAAAGGAAGACAAACCAAGACAGCATTTTTGTAGCATGACTTACCACCTGAACAAAGGGCTGAGCGTTCCCCTGCTCTGGTGTGTCCGCAGGAAAGCTGATTGCGTGCAAAAAGGCAAAAGATTAAGTCTATCTGTGGTCCTGGCCCTCACATGATTCAAGGTGGAGGCATCTCTGCGGACAGGTAGGACAGGTAACAAAGGGGATACCGCTTCTCTAGGATCTGGTCCAAAAGAGACCTTCTCACACAAGATCCACGGCCAGAGGGTGTCTGCCAGCAGTTGCTGCGATGGCAGGCCTACCTCCACATCAGGAAGGCCGGCACAGTCCCAACCATACTAAATTAACTTCTCAGCACAGCTTTCTGCGGGGTGTGCAGGCCCCAGGCCACCATGACGCCTTCTACAGTTGCTATTAAACTGAAGAGGGGAAGAAACCATCCATATTCTTCTTGACTCTGTCTCTAGTTTGAAGGGCTGGGTACCAGCTCATCACTGGGGAAACGTCCTGTGCATCCCCCAAGAGCATCCTTGTTACCTGCGCACGGAAGGCAGGGCAGCCGCTGTCAGAGAAGCGTTTCCTTTCTTTTTTTTCCTCCCCCACCTTTTTCCTTTCTTTTTCTTGTTTAAGGTCTTTGTGGGAGGCAGCAACTGAGGCTTTCCATTTGGGGAAGCCAGACTGGCTTGAGGAAGGGTTAAATAAACAAATGGTAACAACACCAATCAACCTTCTTTGCTTACAGCCCGCAGAGTCAATCTGCCTCCTGGCTGTGGAGCTACCAACCAGTGAAGGCAAACTAATTAGACACAGACAAACACTTAGGCAATCACACCTTGTGAATGTAAGCGTCGTCCTGTCTCTCAGCTGCCTCAGAGCGTGAGACAACAAATCCCTGCAAACAAGTCCCTCGCTCTCCCCGTTAGTGAGACCTAACGGATCACAATGGCTAGAGGTGAAAGGTGACACCCGTCAGGTAATGACATCGCTCCAACAGCCCATATTAAAGCAGCCGCGCTTGTTTAGACTAGCCTATTTGCACCTACCTACAGAGGGCCTTTTTAATGTAATTATTAGCCTCCGATGCCCTGCTTAGGATCTGAAAGTATCGTTCATTTTCATCTTGCTTCGGCTACCGCTGCTCTCTCCCATCCCTCCTCAGCCACCTCATCTTCCCACAGCCAAGTGTAGAGACAAGCACCAGCCGGAGAGCTGAATTAACAAGAACGGGTTGGCAGGTGAGGTATGTGACAAAAAAAGAAAAAAGTAAAAGAAGAAAAAAAAACTAAAGGAGTTGACAATATATTCTAGTCACTATCTGTCTGTGGAAACCTTGAAAAATTAAACTGCTTTTTCATAGAGAGACCAAAAAGCTATCTCAGTAAAAGACTTACAGATATAAAAAACAGAAAGGTTTGAATCATGTAATAAAATTGAGCCTGTAAATAACTGTATATAGCCTTTTAAAAAATAGAAAGAAGCTAGAATGTATTGACAGGGTGGGTCAGGAATCTAATAAACGCTCATCATAGCTCTGAATTTGGCCTTTGACGCTTTGAGTAGCTGGAAGGAATGGTCCCCCCTGACCTCCCTCTGTATTATACAAACAAATCCATCACCATGTAAAAGTTTGGCTGATACATTACAGGCCCAAAGGTCAAAGACCAGAACTGCTAAGTTCCCTGGATGGTTTGCATCTCTTCTTGTAAGCATCCAGGTCATATGCGGGCAGAGCAGCAAGGCGTTTTCATCCGTCCAGTATTAATTGTTAAATATCTGCTGTTGCTTCAAGCTGTGCTCGCTTCAAAATGATGCAGTTGACTTGGTGTCGAGATGGGTCTCCGTCTCGCTCCTCAAAGCCCATTGGCACTGTCATCGTACTGCAACCACGACCTCCATTTACTCATGGTACGAACCAGAAGAATATTTCCTGACAGCACCAGTTCAACATTACAGAACGCCTTCCGTGCAAAGCAACGGGCCCCTCCCTATTGTCCTTCTTTCTCTTCTCTTTAGCTCTTCCCCATCATCTCCATCTTCTGTCCCCTCCCCTTGATGGAGGAAGGATGTGATGGAAGACAGTAGTCAGCTCTGAGAAGGGCAGTCAGAGCACAGTGACCCCAGAGGTGTGGAAGAACACGGGAAGAACATGGGATAAACCACTGGGCAGGGCTCTGTACAGTGTGGTATTCAAAGAACGTCTGACTGGGCAGCCATGGCCAAGCCCGTGGGGTGACAGAGAAGATGGTAGTTTTACAGCAAAATAGGCTTCAGCCCTGGACTTATACAACTGCTGGTCTGAGAGGCAGCCACCCTATTCTGCCAAAGAGGCCAGGGTGCTCCTTAGGTCCTTGGCAGGCACCAGAAAATAAAGCAAAGCAGCCTGGCTGCAGGGGACTTACAGCATGTGTCAGGGCCTGCTGGGAACAGACTCAGTCAGCTCTGCCCAAATTGCCAAGTTCTGATTTCAGTTATTACTATAGGACAGGCTCAGTGCAGAAAAGAAAATCGTGTTCATTGCCTATTGCTTCCAAAAGAGAAGAATCACAATATCTTTTAGAAATACTTCCACAAGGCGGAGAGGTAGCTCAGTCAGTAAAAAATGTTTGTTATATAAGCCTGAGGACCCGAGTCCAATCCCCACCACCCACACGAGAAGCAGGGCGTGATGGGACGGGATTGTAATCCCAGCACTGAGGAGACGGAGACAGGCAGATGGCTACAGCTCATGGCCTTGCTTTCAGCAAGCTCCATGTTCCGGCGGAGGGCAATCTCAGAAAGCAAAACAAGGCAGAGTTCCAAGGAACAACAATCGAGGCCTACACACACACACACACACACACACACACACACATAGGTGAGCACATGCATACATGCACCTACTCACACATACACACAGGGAAAGAAATATTTCCACCAAAAAGCTACCAGAGCTTAGACGAGGTTTAACCCAAATGCCTCTGAGCCTCAGTTGAAGGAAAGGCATAGTCAGGCGGGGAAGTGTGGGTTGGTGCAATATCTCAATACCCAGCTTTGGCCCTTTCCCTAGTACTTCCTATCCCATGGTATAGATGGCTAACCTGGACTATGTCTAACGTGCAGATATCTGAAGCAGTCTACTTCTGGGAGGCCCTACGATGCTAAGGCATTACCAGTCCTTAACAGTAAAAGCTATGCCAGCATCAGGTGGGAAGGTTCCGCTAGACTCTCAACTTCCCTTCTGAGCAGAGCACCGGGTAGAACCAGAGTCAACTGCTTGACCCAAATAATGCCATGGTTTGAGCAGCAGAGGCAGTCTGGGTGGGGGAGCTGGAATGGGCAGGATCCAGAGCTCCATCTGGCCCCTCGGTCAGGGGCACCATTAGAGCCATCAAATGCTTTCCCTGCCTTCTCATTCCATCTGGCCACCCGCCCTTCTTCCTCCACCACACAAACACTCCCTCATGCTACACTAGTCACAGCAGAGGCAGACAGGTCTTGGGGACAGTGGTGGATTGCCACCTTGACCAAGGCCTTGCCCCACTCAGCTCTAGACTACAGAGGAGTTAGCTGTCCTTCAGAGAGTGAGTTTAAGACAGAATCCAAAGACCATTAGCAGCTCAGGCTAAGTTGAAGTTCTGTTTGCACATCAGTGATTCATCTTCAAAACAGCAAAGTTGCTGACATTAAATGGTGGTGAGAATCAAAAATCCCGACCCGTGAGAAGCACTTAAGAGGGTCCAGGTGCCATGTGCAGCTGAAGCTGAGTGCTGTCATGGGCCACCAGCAATGCCTGCAAAGAAAATGCTAGCCCATGGAAAGCCCACCACTGACTTCCCTGGGTGTGTGGTCTCCTGGCCTCCTGGGTTTATGGTCTCCCCCCACTTTCCTTACCTGGCTAGGGAGGCCCACGTTACTACCAGCCTGGTAGTAACTTGCTTGTGCTCAGCAGAAATTAAAGTATTCCCCTGTTAGTTACTCGTCTAAACTATGTGTGTAGAGCACTTGCTGTGATAAACACCTGGACAGACGCACCTCGAGGGCTCATGGTTTCCGAAGGGACACACCGTGGTGAGGAAGGCCTCAGTGTCAGGATAAGGAGAGGAGACCGGAAATGGGCTGGGCCGTCAAGCCTCAAGGACCCTCCAACAAGTCTTTACCTCTTCGAGGTTACACAACTTTCCCAAGCTGCACCCTCAGCTGCAGACCAGGAATTCACACCCATGACTGTAGGGCCCATTCCCTAGGCAAACCACAGCGCCCACTTTCACATACGTTGCTTGGAACCAAAGCCTGCTTCTCTCCTTTGCGGAACTAGTTCACATATACTCCAGATGAATACTGGAATTAAGCCCAGAAAGTTTACATAGCGTCTAACACATGCTATGCTCTGGGGATGTTCTGAAGACTTTTGGTTGACTATCGTATACCAAGAATAACTGCAATTGTCTATAACAAACTCTATCCCTTCAAAAATTCCTGCGTGCAAGAGAGGAACAGCAACCACACAAACTCAAAGTTTGTCCCCTGTGTACATGCCTAAGGCCTGACAACACACAGACACTTTCCATGTAGAGCCGCACAGACGGTTTCCGTGTAGAGCCGCACAGACACTTTCCATGTAGAGCCGCACAGACGGTTTCCATGTAGAGCCGCACAGACGGTTTCCATGTAGAGCCGCATAGACGGTTTCCATGTAGAGCCGCACAGACGGTTTCCGTGTAGAGCTGTCATGCACAGTCCTCGTCTTTCCTACCCATGCATGACTGCGGCTGCCAGAAGCATCAGCCGGAACAGGGACAGTTGCCTTTCTGTAGTTAGCAGTTACTATATTTATTCTCACTCTGATCTGCCGTTGTATCATGGCTTCCAGCCCCACAGATGCATTGTGAGATGTGGTTACAAGTCTTCATCATTTGCCTTGCAATATCCATTTTCAAATTTCTCTCTTGTGAACAGGAATTACACTTACTGGTGGTTCTTCTAATGTCCATAGACAGTCTCTCTAGTTGGCGTAAGCCTACATTCCAGAATGTTTCCCTTAAGAACACCTTTGCTCCATTCTGTCTCTTCTTCCTAGTGCTTCTGCCCTCGTAGTTGGTAATTTTAAGCTGCTTGGATTGGCCTTATAGAGACAAATCTTAGGGACTGGACAGGCAGCTCAGCAGTTAAGAGTGCTTACCCCTCTTGCGGTGGACTCTGGTTTGGCTTCCAGCACCCACATGGCGGCTCACAACTGCTTGTAACTCCAGTCCCAGGCTGTCTGATACCCTCTTCTGGTGTACACAGACTCTTGCACACCTGCGATGCAGTCTAGCACACACGTGTGCACATAAAAGAAATAAATTTAGGACTGGCAGTGGTGGTGCACGCCTTTAATCCCAGCACTCAAGAGGCAGAGGAAGGTGGATCTCTGTGAGTTCAAGGTCAGCCTGGTCTACAGAGTGAGTTCCAGGACAGGCTCCAAAGCTACAGAAAAACCCTGTCTCAAAAAACCAAAAAATAAAAATAAAAAAACACAAACCAAAAATAGAAATAAATTTAAATTTTAATAGAAAAGTAAAGGGGACAAATTTTATGAGCTTCTCTGGGTGGGATTTGGACTGTTTTGGTGCAGCAGGGTGAGCCCCGAGTGCAGAGAAAGGAAGAGATGAGCAAGAGGAATAGAAAGGGCAGTCTGCTTATGAGCAGGAGGGTTTTGCCTGCATGTTGGACTGGGCACCACTTGCAAGCCTGGTGCTCACAGAGGCCAGAAAAGAGCATCAGTTCCTGGAACTTGAATTATAGACAGTTGTGAGCTGCCATGAGGGTGCCAGGAGTAGAACCTGGGTCCTGTGAAGAGAAGACAATGCTTTTAACCACTGAGCCATCTCTCCAGGCCCTACTACCTCATTCTTATAGCTACACAAGTCCAGTAAGGATTTTTTTCTCTTTTTCAATGACTAATATTTTAAAGAAAGCCAGCAATAAACGTCATATAAGTGAGTGATCGTATACGCCCCGCTGGGTATAAAGCAGGGTCCCTTGTCTCAGTCACGTGTCAGCAGCCACTCCAGGACTTGGATCTAATACAGAACGCTTCAACCTGCCCCAAAGTGTCTCAATCGAGAATCATTAATTTAAAAATTATGGACATATGATTAGGAAGTTCTACATAGAAATTTTTATCTCAAGCTCTTTGATCTATCAATAAAGTTTAACATCATTCTGTGTTATGTTTTTAAACTCTCTCCGTGTTACCCAAGATAATTTATTAGTTGGAGGTATAGACCTGAGGGAAACAAATTAACTTTCCCATAATTTCATGCTCTTAAAAAGAAATGGGTTTATTTCAAACTGAGTCTTTTCACGGACAGAATGGAAATGAGTCAGTGGCAAAAGGCTAAGGCTTTGGCATTGCTGAAAATTAAGTAACTTAAAATCAGCCTAAAATCTAAAATCAGCCTCTAGAGCTTCCCACCCCGGCTGGGGCTCTGCAGAGAATGGTCAATGCAAGACACGAAGAGCCGCAGAGCCTCAGTCCCTCTGTGGATCCAGGGGGAAGTGACCCTGTCATCTGAGTTAGCCCAACGTCCTGCCCCCAACTCCTGGAGTTAGCCCAACGTCCTGCCCCCAACTCCTGGAGTTAGCCCAACGTCCTGACCCCAACTCCTGGAGTTAGCCCAACGTCCTGACCCCAACTCCTGGAGTTAGCCCAACGTCCTGACCCCAGTCTCTGGAGTTAGCCCAACGTCCTGACCCCAACCCCTGGAGTTAGCCCAACGTCCTGACCCCAACCCCTGGAGTTAGCCCAACGTCCTTACCCCAACCCCTGGAGTTATCCCAACGTCCTGACCCCAGCCTCTGGAGTTAGGTCGCCGTCCTGACCCCAACTCCTGGAGTTAGCCCACCGTCCTGACCCCAACTCCTGGAGTTAGCCCAATGTCCTGACCCCAACTCCTGTTTTCGTTTTGCTTGATTATTAGATTTTAATTTTACCTTTTTAGATTAAAAACAAACATATTTTGTTCCCGTGTTGCATGGCAACATTTAAAGTTTAGGAACCTCTTACTGGCTTTTGCCTCACAGGGCAGGTGTCCACTGTCCATGAAATCAATGCCTTGCTTCAAAAACTGCTTTCCTTCAATCAAGCAACAATCCTTGCCTTTGTCCCTCCATACCAGCCTCTGCTGCCAGTCCTTGCTCTCCTGCCCTGGGCCCAGGTCCAGTGGCATCACCTTCACAGGAATGATGCGGATGTGTGGCCCAAAGGTTTTGAGAACTGTCCTTCTGCTGGCAAGCATTTTTATCTATGAAGTGGGCTTCTTTGGCTTGTATATGAGCCTTTGCCTCTCCATTATAGGACTTCTCTATAGATCTCTCCTGATGATAAGCAGATATCTTCCATTTATTTGTAGTTGGTATCATTTTTTAATAGTAGTTTAAAGCTACTTGGTCACCTACACAATAGATGGTATTATTTAAAAATAATAAAGAGCCAAAAATATTTGAATTTTAGTAAAAGATGAGTGTGGAACATCATTCTTGGTTTTCTGTACATGATTTAAAAAAAAAGTGGGGGTGGGGATGGGGCCGGGAACTGGCGAGTTTTAATACAGCAAAAGCCGAAAGACTGTCAAACTAGTCGGTCATTCCTACCCCCTCCCCTTTCGTGGCTAGCAACAGAAACGCCGGTCAATCAGTCACAGCTGTAGGTCTGGGCTTGGTGCCCACTCTCTGTCTTGCCTCTTCCCTTTCTTCCCCCCAGGCTGGGACGGAATAAAGGGTCAGGTTTGGCGGTGGGCATGGCAGAAGGGAACAGCTCACTAAGAGGCCTAAATCTAGATGAACGACCCTCGCCCATTAGGTAAAGTTTAACCCCTGCAAAGCGGGTCACTTGGTAAAACTAGACGGAAAACGCCAGCTAGGTTGCAGAGGCGAAGGAGAGGCCCGGCTGCATATGGTGCCCCATTAATAGCTATCACACTCCATAATGGGAACATTTTTATACAAATGTGTTCTTTGGAACCCAGCCAAGAGCAGGGCACCCCAGTGAAATCACGATGCACAGCTAATGAGATATTTTTGGTGAATTTGGCACTAGAGACTAATAGAACAAATTTGTCCCCAAAATGTTAAATCATTTAGCACTTCTTTGGAGGTGCTAAGTGCATCTAGAACTTTGCAAGGCTGTCAATAAAAATTAGAGACTATTCAAAAGCCTTCCGTCTTGGCTCACGATCCTTTTATCCTCCGACAAGAGGGCTGCCGCGTACCTGAGGAGACTGAGCGTAGCCTTCATGCTGGGAGATTCAAGTGGTTGGACTGAGCTGTGAATGCATTCCCTTGATTGAGGAGAAAGTGGGTAGCCTTCACGGGTCACACTGAGAGCCTGTGGTTCTTCTGCCATCTTGGACAGTGAGTGCCCTCCCCGTGTTCTACCGTCCACTGATGCCTTCTCTCGGCAGTGCATTCAAACATCCAGTCCCAGGCTCATTGCAAAATTGACCTCCTTCCTTATATATGAACCATTTTCATGCAAGCAACCCCTACTGTTTCCTCTCTATCTGCCTTCGGTCCTACACTTCTGGAGTGTGTGTGTGTGTGTGTGTGTGTGTGTGTGTGTGTGTGTGTGTGTGTGTGTTGTATATGTATGCAGGTGCACATGTGAGCACACACGGAGCCCAGTGATCTGGGTTGGATGTCTTTCTTGATCACCCTCTACTTCATTCTGTGAGAGTCTCTCACTAAAGACTAAGTTAAGCCAGGCTGGGTAGTAATGAGCTCCAGGGATCCACCTGTCTGCACCTCCCATGCCGTAGCCTTAGAATCACAGATGCATGTACTACCCCTGGCTTTTATATGAGTTCTGGGGTCCTCTTACATCTTACATCACAGACACTTTACTGAATGAGCCAGCTCTCTAACACCACCCCTCGGATTTAAAAAAAAAAAAAAAAATTCATCCAGAACCCATCCCAACAAGCTCCCTCACCTTTAGGCATCCTGCATATTGATGGAAGATGAATCCTCATTAACTAACACTAAAAAAGTTGCCCACCTGCTTGGAAACTTTTAATAGCTCCCCGGTCCCTGCCACCTCGAGTCTGCACTCAGTCATCTGACTGTCAAAACCCTTTATAAGATGACCCCGTTCAGCCAAGATAGCCTTATTTTCCACGAGCCATCTGATCCTGCTCGGCTCGGGAGAATCACTAGCTGGCGCTGAGTAAATAAATCCCAGCCACTGCTCACCCTAGAGCCCACTACAGAGTGTGAGCAAGTTACACGGAGTGGCGACGTGAGGCGCGATAAAGCACGGAAGGAAAGCCGGCGGTTTAGAGCACCGCCCTGGTGCATAACAATTCAGAGCTACAGTCCACCCATCCCTACCCCAGAAGAAGACCCTCCCCATAAACCCAAACCCGGGGCAAGTCTAGGGAACTACTTTTTATGCTTCTAGAGCAAGGAAAACGATTTCGGGGAGATGGGCCCACACATGTCCTGCACCGTTCCCAGAAATTCACGGCACCTGGTCATCATCACTTCTCCAATGCTCCTCTTCGGGGTCATTCCTTCCTCTGCACACCATGCATCAAATTCCTGCTCTGTCAGCCTGTTCCTGCTTCAGGATTGCCTGCCCTGGGTGCTTTCGTCCTTCAGGATTTGGTCGCCAGAACGTCTGCGCAGTTCTTCTTCTTTCTAAAATCAGTGCTCTCTCTAGATAATCATTTCAGATCCTCCAGGGGAATAAAGGTCATCATTTGAAGGGGGCTGGGGTTGTAACTCAATTGGTAGGCTGCTTGTGTGAAGCCCTGGGTTTTGCACCCCCAGCGTCACACAAACCTAGCCATGGTGGTGTACTCCTATAATTGCCAAACGCAGGAGACGTAGGCAAAGGATCAGAACATCAGCGTCATCTCTGGCTACACAGCAGTTTGTGATCAGACTGGGCTCCATAAACTCCTATCTCAAGATAAAATCAAACCTACCTTTCACAAGTTCTATGACCATAAGTTCCTAATAAATGCTTTTTGATCAATCAGTTTACACTTCATTTATATTCCTATTATGCTCACAATGGCGCTGATCAGTTTAGTCAATGGCTACACATTTGTAAAGCAGCTTTTAATCCACTCCAGACACCATATTGGAATATTCTATCCGATACCTGCTGTGACATAGAGGGCTAACCATAGTCCAAAATTCTGACGCCTCTTCTGATTTGGATCTGCTTCTGATTTGGAACAGCTTCCCTCGATCTTCATTTAGATCCATTTAGCCCCAGGGGCTAAAAGGGTTGCCCATAATGAAGATCTGCTGGGGTTTAGAAGAGGCCAGAACAAACGGTAGAAGGAGGGTGCCTGAATAGCCAGGCGAAGGCCTCTTCCTGCCAGCCAGCAGCCCCTGGGTGGGACTGTTACATATATGAGACTTTTGTTGCAGTTAGCTGCTATGGAATCTGAGGTTTGATACAACAAACCAGTCACTTACCTACTTCTGAAAGAGAATAAAATTACCGCAGAGAAGAGTCGTCTGAGATGAGAAGCAATTAGACTCTCATGCATTAATACATGATGAGTTATCAAGCTGCAGGCTAATTGGCTTCCAGAGAGAGCCTCGGTACATTTAATGAGGAACTCAGGCGTGTTCCTCCAGCCATGGGAAAATGATTGTATTGTGTACCAACGTACCCAAGCCCATGCTCACAAGGACTGCATGAAGACACCTCCAACACCTACACATCTCCGGCCCAACATTCTTCCTAGAGAGCTCCATAAAGCGAACGGTCTGCACTGTTCAGCTGGCCAGCCCATGGGCCCCCTCAAAGTCAAGATGCCTAATACCAACTTCATCTCCCACGTGGCTCTCCTCCCGGATGTCTTGTCTGTGGCACTGGCGTCTGCCTGGAGATGAGCCCTCGCTGGCGCAAGCTCAGACGTCAGGTCCTGAAGAGCTGTTCATTGCCGGGGGAGCTGTGTGCTGTGACCATTTCTGTGTGGGCTCCAGATGATCTTCCTTGTGGGGGACCACACCCTTGTATCTGCACATTTGCCCAGTGGAAGAGTAAGGGACTGCCAGTGTGGATACAGGCTAAACGTGAGAGCTCAACTCTGTAGCAAACATCTTCAGAGAACAGGAAAACCTTCACATCCTTGGGGCTGGGCAATAAGTGTGACAACAGAAGAAAGATCCATAAGTAGGAAATTCATAAATTAGACTTTATAAATAGTGAGAGGGTTTTGGAGTTTAAAAGACACCTTGAGAAAAAAAATTAAAAATCAATTAAAATCTTTGTATGTCATGGACGTGGCAAATGACAACATACCCCTGTACGTGTTCCCATGCCAGGCAGGGGTCCGAGCACTTGCCTAAGTTTGACATACGTGTGTGGAGTTGTCCCAATTACTGCATTAATAGGTGCTCTTACTACCTACCGCTGTGGTACCAAGAAGCCAAATGACTTCTCCAGTGTCATGTACCTGGAAACGGCTCTGCAGATGCCCATGGAGGCGGACTGTCAAATCACTGTGATTGGTACGTCAAAAAAAAAAAAAAAGTCTCATTTCACCCCAAAAATATGGGAAATAAACAATGCCTTCGGTGACTTGTTCTTTTCCTTCTTGTAACAAAGAATAGGCCTCAACAGATCAAATATGAAGTTCTTTCTCGTCCTTTTTGCTGTGTTAAAGAGGCATTTCAGTTAACACTAAGGAAAGGCAGGACTCTAAGATGGTACATAGTGTGCCTTCAAAAGCAAGCCTGGTCATCTTCATTCTATCCTGGTTTGTGAGTTTAAACCCTGGTGAACCCAGAAGAGAGTAACCATTGTTGATGCCATGGTTAGACAAACTGGAGTTCCCTGCCTGCTTTTCCCAGGCCCCACCACCACTGACACATCCGCGGCCATGTCTCCAGACCGTGAGTTGCTTCTTCTCAATTTATTTTCAAACATGCTCTGTGTCCCTGCCTTACCATCCTGTGAGTGTGTGATGTTCAGAAAAATGTCTATGACAGAATAAATTCATTCTTCCTGTACATGATCAAGATAAATCTGTTGGCGACGTCTAGACTCAATTCTACTCAAAGTTACAGCTAATTTCTGTCCAGGAGGATGTTCCAGGCATAAGAAGCCACGTGGCTGTTTGGATAGTGGTTACTTGTGACTCGCCGTACTCCACAGGATCAGGCAGTCAAAGTTACGCTGGGTGACTAACATAAATTTGAGTGAAGAAATGGGATTCTCCTTCTTGAAACAATGAGATGAGCTTATAATTCAGTGACCATTGATTGAAATGTTTGCAGTAAGATATAACTAGAGATGAGTCAATTTGTGCAAGCATCCCTTGAAAAAAAAAAAAAACCAAGGTTTCTTTCCCTCTACTACCCTGGCTCTATGTGCCCTCTAGATTAAGAGTGTTAGTCTG